>NC_084551.2:19255000-19390000 GCF_033978685.3 Nerophis lumbriciformis
TACCAAACTGTCCTGCCTGTAGTGCAGACCTGTCTACCATTGAAAATGTGTGGCGCATTGTGAAGCGTAAAATACGAAAACAGAGACCCCGGACTGTTGAACAACTTAAGCTGTAAGTCAAGCAAGAATGGGAAAGAATTCCACCTGAAAAGCTTAAAAAATTGGTCTCCTCAGTTCCCAAACGTTTACTGAGTGTTGTTAAAAGGAAAGGCCATGTAACACAGTGGTAAAAATGCCCCTGTGCCAACTTTTTGCAATGTGTTGCTGCCATTAAATTCTAAATTAATGATTATTTGCAAAAAAAATAAAAATAAGACTCTTAGTTCCAACATTAAATATCTTGTCTTTGCGGTCTATTCAATTGAATATAAGTTGAAAAGGATTTGCAAATCATTGTATTCTGTTTTTATTTACGATTTACACAACGTGCCAACTTCACCTGTCTTGGGGTTAGTAGTAATCGTAATAGTAGTAGTAACCTAATCATGACACAAATATAGGAGGATTGGTTGCAACACACGGCAAGTAAGCACACAGACACAATAAAAACATGAACACAAATAATTGAGAAATATTACACACCATATCTGAAGAAATGACTAACAGAATTACAAACTGATTTGCAGAACTGATCATTTGTGGTTTTGTTGTTTTATCTAGCAAATATTGCTGCATTTTCACATTTTTAACATGGTGTAAGCAGAAGTCAGTTACACAGTAAATGCAGTCCTCTTGCTGTAAATCATTTTGGATGAGTCAGATTGGGTATTGCATCATGAAACGCATGCAATTAGTGTCATTGCTTACACATGTCACGTGAGTACATTCAATTTATCATATTATGACGGATTCATTAAACCTATTTTGGTTAAGGAGCACAACCACAATATCTCACTTAAGCATATTTAAATGGCAACGTCCAGCAGTAGAAACTAGACTGTAAGATAAATTACCCCCATCAATCAGGACAGGAGCAGAACAGTGACATGCTGTGAGCTTCACGCTTGGTGAGGCACTGACACACGGCCCACCCTCGGCTTTTTGTGGCACCAAACAAGACTTTGTTTGTGGCCACATTTCAGTCTTTAATATTACTCGTATAACACGCTAGGGTTTATAGGGCTGACAGCAGCCTAACAATCCGCTTCGATGTTTGCGGATTGTAAAGGTGACTATGTGGGTGTTAATGCATGTCTAGAGAGCTCTCCTAACAGTTAACAACCATATTTAGAAAGTCTTCAACAAGTTTTATTTTGAAAAGGTTCCATTTATGAATAATTCCAACTTTGCGGGAATTAATTTACAAAACCCAAAACCAGTGAAATTGGCACGTTGTGTAAATCGTAAATAAAAACAGAATACAAGGATTTGCAAATCCTTTTCAACTTTTATTCAATTGAATAGACTACAAAGACAAGATATTTAATGTTCGAACTGAGAAACTAAATTATTTTTTTTGCAAATAATCATAAACTTAGAATTTAATGGCAGCAACACATTGCAAAAAAGGCACAGGGGCATTTTTACCACTGTGTTACATGGCCTTTCCTTTTAACAACACTCAGTAAACGTTTGGGAACTGAGGAGACTAATTTCTGAAGCTTTTCAGGTGGAATTCTTTCCCATTCTTGCTTTATAAACAGCTTAAGTTGTTCAACAGTCCGAGGTCTCCCTTGTAGTATTAAACATTTCATAATGTGCCAAACATTGTCAATGGGAGACAGGTCTGGGCTTCAGGCAGGCCAGTGTAGTACCCGCTCTCTTTTACTACGAAGCCACGCTGTTGTAACACGTGCAGAATGTGGCTTCGCATTGTCTTGCTGAAATAAGCAACTTTGTGTCTATAACAATCCGGAAGGTTCTTTTCCTCTTTGGTCCGGAGGACACGACATCCACAGTTTCCAAAAAAAAATTGAAATGTGGACTCGTCAGACCACAGAACACTTTTCCACTTTGCATCAGTCCATCTTAGATGAGCTCGGGCCCAGTGAAGCCGGCTGTGTTTCTGGGTGTTGTTGATCAATGGCTTTCGCTTTGTATAGTAGAGTTTTAACTTGCACTTACAGATGTAGCGACAAACTGCAGTTACTGACATTGGTTTTCTGAAGTGTTCCTGAGCTCATGTGGTGATATCCTTTACACACTGATGTCGCTTTTTGATGCAGTACCACCTGAGGCATCGAAGGTCAAGGCCTTGCCGTTTACGTGCAGTGATTTCTCCAGATTCTCGGAACATTTTGATGATATTACAGACCGTAGATGGTGAAATAGCTCATTGAGAAATGTTGTTCTTAAACTGTTCGACAATTTGTTCACACATTTGTGCACAAAGTGGTGACCCTCGCCCCATCCTTGTTTGTGAATGACTGAGCATTTCATGCTGCTTTTATACCCAATCATGGCACCTACCTGTTCCCAATTAGCTTGTTCACCTGTGGGATGTTCCAAATAATTTTTTTGATGAGTAATCCTCAACTTTGTCAGTCTTTTTTGCCACTTGTGCCAGATTTTTTGAAACATCCTTTTGATGATATTACAGACCGTAGATGGTGAAATCCCTAAATTCCTTGCAATAGCTTGTTGAGAAATGTTGTTCTTAAAGTGTTCGACAATTTGTTCACGCATTTGTTCACAAAGTGGTGACCCTTGCTCCATCCTTGTTTGTGAATGACTGAGCATTTCATGGAATCTGCTTTTATACCCGATCATGGCACCTACCTGTTCGCAATTAGCTTGTTCACCTGTGGGAAGTTCCAAATAAATTTTTTGATGAGTAATCCTCAACTTTGTCAGTCTTTTTTGCCACTTGTGCCAGATTTTTTGAAACATGTTGCAGGTCTCAAATTTCAAACGAGCTAATATTTGCTGAAAATAACAACGTTTCTCAGTTTGAGCGTTAAGTATATAGTCTTTGCAGTCTATTCAATTGAATATAGGTTGAAAATGATTTGCAAATCATTGTATTCTGTTTTTATTCACGATTTACACAATGTGCCAACTTCACTGGTTTTGGGTTTTATACAACCGCCGGGCCATAAGCTAATCACAGCGACAAACAAGGGTTTATTTTATTCCTGGCAACCAAAAGTAGATTTGGCTATGGGAGCCTGAGCGTTTGCATAAAAGACAAACCAACAAAAAGCAAGTTCTTTCTTTTTCTGGAAAGCAGTTTTGTTTTTTCACAGCTGTCATCTCCCCCTAATGGCCGTAAACTGATGTCAGCATGTGAAGGACTTATTTACAGCCCTGATAAATACAAACATCACACCGGGATAAACACGGGCACTAAGTAAGGTGTCTACCAAGACTATAGTGGAAGAGAGTAGTTCCCCGTATCTTAGCAACTAAATAATACTGCTCATGAGAGAAGTAAACAGCTGGGTATGCAGTATACAGATGTTTGTCAGTTTATTTTGCAATAGCTCAATAAAACACATACATACACAGCGCTGCCTGGCTGTAAATTTGAATGGTTGTGATTTATGCTTTATAGTCCAGTGAAAGTGCAACTGTAACAGGGTTTCTGCAAATGCTGTGTCAGCAAATCTAATTTATTTTTTTAATGCATTTTAATACCACTTAAAGGCCTACTGAAATGCGATTTTCTTATTTAAACGGGGATAGCAGGTCCATTCGATGTGTCATACTTGATCATTTCGCAATTTTGCCATATTTTTGCTGAAAGGATTTAGTAGAGAACATCGACGATAAAGTTCGCAACTTTTGGTCGCTGATAAAAAAAGCCTTGCCTGTACCGGAAGTAGCAGACGAGTAGCGTGACGTCACAGGTTGTGGAGCTCCTCACATCCGCACATTGTTTACAATCATGGCCGCCAGCAGCGAGAGCGATTCGGACCGAGGAAGCGACGATTTCCCCATTAATTTGAGCGAGGATGAAAGATTTGTGGATGAGGAAGTGAGAGTGAAGGACTAGAGGGCAGTGGGAGCGATTCAGATAGGGAAGATGCTGTGAGAGGCGGTTGGGACCTGATATTCAGCTGGGAATGACTAAAACAGTAAATAAACACAAAACATATATATACTCTATTAGCCACAACACAACCAGGCTTATATTTAATATGCCACAAATTAATCCCGCATAACAAACACCTCCCCCCTCCCGTCCATATAACCCGCCAATACAACTCAAACACCTGCACAACACACTCAATCCCACAGCCCAAAGTACCGTTCACCTCCCCAAAGTCCATACAGCACATATATTTCCCCAAAGTCCCCAAAGTTACATACGTGACATGCACATAGCGGCACGCACGTACGGGCAAGCGATCAAATGTTTGGAAGCCGCAGCTGCATGTGAACTCACGGTACCGCGTCTGCGTATCCAACTCAAAGTCCTCCTGGTAAGAGTCTTTGTTGTCCCAGTTCTCCACAGGCCAATGGTAAAGCTTGACTGTCATCTTTCGGGAATGTAAACAATGAAATACCGGCTGTGTTGTCCGGCACAACAGTCAAGGGGTGCATTCTACGGCGGGGATGTGTTATCCGGCACAACACTTGCCGCAATACAGCGCTTCCCACCTACAGCTTTCTTCTTTGCTGTCTCCATTGTTCATTGAACAAATTGCAAAAGATTCACCAACACAGATGTCCAGAATACTGTGGAATTTTGCGATGAAAACAGACGACTTAATAGCTGGCCACCATGCTGTCCCAAAATGTCCTCTACAATCCGTGACGTCACGCGCAGGCGTCATCACACCGAGATGTTTACAGCAGGATATTCCGCGCGAAATTTAAAATTGCACTTTAGTAAGCTAACCCGGCCGTATTGGCATGTGTTGCAATGTTAAGATTTCATCATTGATATATAAACTATCAGACTGCGTGGTCGGTAGCAGTGGGTTTCAGTAGGCCTTTAAAACAAATGTAATGCCCACGTCCAACTGCAGATAGTTATTATATATTGTCAAAAGCTTACAATTGTCCGTATAGACAACATTGAGAGCTTTTCACAGTGATATGCTTGAATAGATGAAAAGTTTAACTGTTATTCTCTGGTGGATTACAGATGTTTTACAAAACTGTTTAATCTGAACAGTAGGATTTGTCTGAAAAAAAGGTTTTCTGATTGGCAACAAGGGACATGTGTGTCCTGATTGCCAATCATGGACAGGTGAGGGAGCCTGCGCTCAGACCAGAGGAGGAGTGGTGGCAAATGGAGGCAAACAGGAAGTGGAAACAAAATTAAAAGCGTTGGACAGGAAATAAAATAAAATACCAGAGAGCGGTCATGGCACTGTATGAGTTAATTATGAGTTAATTAGATGGAATTATTGTCCTACAGGAATAAAAGTGTAAACATGAACATTCCTAGTGATTCGTAAATCAATAATTTAACATAACATCATTTTTTATTTTTTTCCAAGATGGCGCTGCTATAGTGGCTGCTGGTGGCAGGAGCTCTGTGCTCTTGTGTCATCCTTTTGTGTTCCTGATGTTTCCCTCTTGTTTTCATGTTTTGTTTTGTTTTTTCTTGCCTTTTGGTTCGGGATCCTTTGGGACTGAGTGACAAGGGGTGGCTCTTTCGTGACTTCTGCGGTGCTTTTTTGTGAACTTCTGGATCTGCCTCCCGGGAGCCTTTTGGCCATGTAGACCAGTTGCTGGGTCTCTGCCACACCAGAGTCCGTTTGGAGAGACTTGAGGAGATGCGGATGAAAAGACAGGGCTGAGGAGCTAGCACTGAGCGCCGGGACGGACAAGCTTCAGAGTTTGTTGGCTGAATGAGCAGGTATCGGACACCTCGGTCTCCTTGGACGCATCCTCGCTCATCCATGCGGGGCTGGACACTGGCCAAGAGTTGGTGGGCGGCCGAGGTGGGTGCTTTGTTGGGTCTGCTCCTGTCTCTGGCCATGCTCCCCCCACCCCAGCAGTGTGGAACACCGCAGAGGACACTACAGTGTGTATGTTTGGGTTTTTTTTTTTGGGTGGGGGTTTAGGGGGTTTGCTGTTGTTTTACTTTTGTAGCTGTATGTAGAAGTGGCTGGTTGCATCAGCTATGCTCTTTTAAAGGCCTACTGAAACCCACTACTACCGACCACGCAGTCTGATAGTTTATATATCAATGATAAAATCTTAACATTGCAACACATGCCAATACGGCCGGGTTAGTTTACTAAAGTACAATTTTAAATTCCGCGCGACATATCCTGCTGAAAACGTCTCGGTGTGATGAAGTCAGCGTGTGACGTCGCGGATTGTAGAGGACATTTTGAGACAGCATGGTGGCCAGCTATTAAGTCGTCTGTTTCATCTCAAAATTCCACAGTATTCTGGACATCTGTGTTGGTGAATCTTTTGCAATTTGTTCAATGAACAATGGAGACAGCAAAGAAGAAAGCTGTAGGTGGGAAGCGGTGTATTGCGGCCGACTTCAGCAACACAAACACGGCCGGTGTTTCATTGTTTACATTCCCGGAAGATGACAGTCAATCTTTACCATTGGCCTGTGGAGAACTGGGACAACAGAGACTCTTACCAGGAGGACTTTGAGTTGGATACGCAGACACAGTACCGTGAGTACGCATGCAGCTGCGGCTTCCAAACATTTGATCGCTTGCCCGTACGTGCGTGCCGCTATGTGCATGTCACGTACGTAACTTTGGGGAAATATATGTGCTGTATGAACTTTGGGGAGGTAAACGGTACTTTGGGCTGTGGGATTGAGTTTGTTGTGCAGGTGTTTGAGATGTATTGGCGGGTTATATGGACGGGAGGGGGGAGGTGTTTGATATGCAGGATTAATTTGTGGCATATTAAATATAAGCCTGGTTGTGTTGTGGCTAATAGAGTATATATATGTCTTGTGTTTATTTACTGTTTTAGTCATTCCCAGCTGAATATCAGGTCCCACCCGCCTCTCACAGCATCTTCCCTATCTGAATCGCTCCCACTGCCCTCTAGTCCTTCACTCTCACTTTCCTCATCCACGAATCTTTCATCCTCGCTCAAATTAATGGGGAAATCGTCGCTTTCTCGGTCCGAATCGCTCTCGCTGCTGGTGGCCATGATTGTAAACAATGTGCGGATGTGAGGAGCTCCACAACCTGTGACGTCACGCTACTCATCTGCTACTTCCGGTACAGGCAAGGCTTTTTTATCAGCGACCAAAAGTTGCGAACTTTATCGTCGATGTTCTCTACTAAATCCTTTCAACAAAAATATGGCAATATCGCGAAATGATCAAGTATGACACATAGAATGGACCTGCTATCCCCGTTTAAATAAGAAAATCGCATTTCAGTAGGCCTTTAATGTCTTTAATGTCCTTTGTTTTCTTTGATGTTTGATGTTTCCCTCTTACACAACATGCTTATGTGTGCTATGGCTATGGGTTTTTTCCCCATTGGCCTCAGTCTGGAAAAAGAAGTTTGCAGACCCGTTAGCGATCCTGTTCTGTCTCCCTGTAATGTTTGTCTGATTTTGAATGGGATTGTGCTGAAAATCTTAATTTCCCCTCTGGGATTAATAAAGTATTTCTGATTCTGATTCTGATAACACATCTTTGTCGATTAATGTTTGTATTCGTCGCAGCCCTCCTATGTACACATATGTATTACAATGGACATAAACACAGATTATTGGAGATGATGTAGGAGTGTTGAGTCCACTGTTGGTCCTGAGCAACAATCCAAAACAAAACACAACAATTGACCTGAGGAACTAAACTGCGCAATGAAGTCCGCGGAGAAACTCTGCAGCGAAGCATCATGTCCATGCAGTGACATCAGCCAATATCAATCATGCTCACCAAACACCCCGTGTGAGTGTGAGGAGGGCGGGACACATGCCCAGATACTAATGAAGGGTAAAGGACCACAACAACCAGTGCATGCAGTCTTACAGGCCTGGGCTACAGTCAACATTGTCCTTCTTCCTTTTAGATGTCCTTGAGGGACAAGCGGTAGAAAATGGATGGATGGATGGACTATGTCCTGTTTTCTAGTATTCTCTTGTGTGCTGGTTATTAGTTTCACCTGTGTCTCGTTTGCGTCTTCAGGCCTTCAGCATCCTCTTTGTCTCTTTCACCCGTTTCCTGTTGTACTGAAACACATTGCATTGATCATTGGTGGTCTTTAACAAAACACCGGCCCCTCATATAGTGTTTCTCTAGATTCTGCAGCTAGATGAACAGATGTTTATTTCACGTATAAAAAAAATAAAATATTCTGCAATAGATGAAGTCAAAGCCAACACATGCTTCAAATCAGCGTTGTTACTTATAATTTGAATGTGATGAAACACTTTGACTGAGACCCTTAACAGCTTCATTCAAATCGTTTTGGTGGTTGAGCACCACCTCAGTCACATTTAAGTAGTGAGAAGGCTTCCTGACACATATACAGGAACCATAAATTATATGTTAGTGGGAGAGGACAGCTACGGACATGAAATCAGCATCTGATAGGAAACAGCTGGCCAACAATACTGTACATGGCAACTGATTTGTGTGACGTGTGTGTGTGTGTGTGTGTGTGTGTGTGTGTGTGTGTGTGTGTGTGTGTGTGTGTGTGTGTGTGTGTGTGTGTGTGTGTGTGTGTGTGTGTGTGTGTGTGTGTGCGTGTTTGTTTGTGCATTTACGCCTGTTGATAATAACATTAATTTTGTCAAATAACAAGAGTCTAAATTGTACTGTGTACTATTCTGAAATATCAAATGTGTTTATTTGATTATAATTTGATCAAATCAGATACCTGGTTTATTTTCAGTACGTATTTATGTTGAATGTTGAAAATATAGTGGAATGTTAGTGAAGTGAATTATATTTATATAGTGCTTTTCTCTAGTGACTCAAAGCGCTTTGACATAGTGAAACCCAATATCTAAGTTACATTTAAAACAGTGTGGGTGGCACTGAGAGCAGGTGGGTAAAGTGTCTTGCCCAAGGACACAACGGCAGTGACTAGGATGGCGGAAACGGGGATCGAACTTGGAACCCTGAAGTTGCTGGCATGGCCACTCTACCAACCGAGCTATACCGCCCCATGTTATAGTGAAACATAGGCTCCAGCACCCCCTGCAACCCCAAAAGGGACAAGTGGTAAAAATGGATGGATGGATGGACAATCTCTGATTTTAAATAAGAATCATTGTCTTGGTCCTCCCATTGGTATTTTCCTTGTTATTATTATATTATATTTTTGCACTGACCAGAAATGTGTGTACACTTTTACATCGCAATGGGTTAGATGTATGGTTCTATGGTTACCATCACATGTTCCTCTTCCAATCTACAGAGGCACTTGTTTGACAAACCAGTTCTGTTCCTCTAAATCAATTTTTCATGCAAGTTGTAACATCCATCCATTTTCTACCGCTTCTCCCTCCCGGGGTCGCAGGGGTGGCTGGAGCCTATACTAGCTGCATTCGGGCGGAAGGCAGCGTACACCCTGGACAAGTCATATCTAGGGCTGTACGGTATACCGGTATTAGCAGAGGTGGGTAGTAACGCGCTACATTTACTCCGTTACATCTACTTGAGTAACTTTTGGGATAAATTGTACTTCTAAGAGTAGTTTTAATGCAACATACTTTTACTTTTACTTGAGTATATTTATAGAGAAGAAACGCTACTTTTACTCCGCTACTTTTATCTACATTCAGCTCGCTACTCGCTACTAGTTTTTATCGATCTGTTAATGCACTCTTTGTTTGTTTTGGTCTGTCAGACAGACCTTCATAGTGCCTGCGTTTCAACAAATACAGTCACTGGTGACGTTCACTCCGTTCCACCAATCAGATGCAGTCACTGGTGACGTTGGACCAATCAAACAGAGCCAGGCGGTCACATGACCTGACTTAAACAAGTTGAAAAACTTATTGGGGTGTTACCATTTAGTGGTCAATTGTACGGAATATGTACTGTACTGTGCAATCTACTAATAAAAGTTTCAATCAATCAATCAAAAGTGTGAAGGAAAAAAGACCATTTTTTATTTCAACCGTACACCCCGTCAAAAGCCTAAAGACTGACTGCACAGTTCCTGTCTTCACAATAAAAGTGCCGCTCCATCGTGCCTGCGCTTTCAAAATAAGAGTCTCCGAAAGCCTGCGCAAACAAGCTAGCAAGCTACGGAGTTTGCCGCCAATGTATTTCTTGTAAAGTGTATAAAAACGAATATGGAAGCTGGACATATAAGATGCCAAAAACCAACCACTTTCATGTGGTATTAGACAGAAAGGAGGAACTTTTTTTCTCCTCCATTTGAAAACGTGGACGTTCGTCATCACTACTGTCTGATTACAATCAATGCAAGTCATCAGAATCAGGTAATACACCAACTTATATTCTTGTCTTCACGAAAGAAAGGAATCTTTATGTGTTAAACATGCATGTATATTCATTAAAACACTATTAACATGTAAACAAAAACAGCAAAAAAAATAAATATAAATCATATACTGTATATATCAATGTATGTATATATATATATATATATATATATATATATATATATATATATATATATATATATATATATGTCTTAAAAAGGTTATCCAAAAAATAGTGCTCGATACCGTAGTAGAGCGCAATATATGTATGTGTGGGAAAAAAATCACAAGACTATTTCATCTCTACAGGCCTGTTTCATGAGGGGGGGTACCCTCAATCATCAGGAGAATCTCCTGATGATTGAGGGTACCCCCCCTCATGAAACAGGCCTGTAGAGATGAAATAGTCTTGTGATTTTTTTCCCACACATACATATATATATATATATATATATATATATATATATATATATATATATATATGTGTGTGTGTATATATATATATGTATATATATATATATATATATATATATATATATATATATATATATATATATATATATATATATATGTGTGTGTGTGTGTGTGTGTGTGTGTGTATATATATATATATATATATATATATATATATATATGATATGTGTGTGTATGTTACTCATCAGTTACTCAGTACTTGAGTAGTTTTTTTACAACATACTTTTTACTTTTACTCAAGTAAATATTTGGGTGACTACTCCTTACTTTTACTTGAGTAATAAATCTCTAAAGTAACAGTACTCTTACTTGAGTACAATTTCTGGCTACTCTACCCACCTCTGGGTATTAGTATAGTACCGCAATACTAAGGAATCATATTCAGTACTATACCGCCTCTGAAAAGTACCGGTCAAAATCTTCTTTAGTTTAAAAAAAAATCTTATATTATGTTTATAAACTCAGGAAATATGTCCCTGGACACATGAGAACTTTGCATATGACCAATGTATGATCCTGTAACTACTTGATATCGGATTGATCCCCAAATTTGTGGTATCATCCAAAAATAATGTAAAGCATCCAAACAACAGAAGAATAAGTGAATATTAAATTTTAACAGAAGTGTAGATTAAACATGTTAAAAGAGAAATCAAGCAAATATTAATAGTTAATGAACAAGTAGATTAATAATTCATTTTCTACCACTTGTCCTTAATAATTTTGACTAAATAATAGAATGGAAAATGACACAAAATGTTGCTGCATATGTCAGCAGACTAATTTAGGAGCCTTTGTTTGCTTACTTACTACTAAAAGAAAAATTGTCTTGTATGTTCACTATTTTATTTAAGAACAAACTTGCAATAAGAAACATGTGTTTAATGTACCGTAAGTTTTTTTGTTAAAATAAAGCCAATAATGCAATTTTTTGTGGTCCCCTTTATTTAGAAAAGTATCGAAAAGTATCGAAATAATTTTGGTGCAGGTACCGGTACTAAAATATTGGTATCGGGACAACACTAGTCGTAACATATGCCTTTATTTTTATTAAATTGATACCTAAATCTATCACATCGTAAACGGAACACATGAATTACAGACCCAAATAAAAGGCATAAAAAATACAACAGTTACATTCTTTAATCCCTTTGGATATCTTTAGGGCATACCTGTCGATCCGTTTTTGCGGGGTTATCTGTTTTTCCTCTGTAATCGTTTTTTTTTTCCCAGGATTTTGCTCTCTACATACAAAAAAAATCCACACCAGTATCGCAGCGACTACAGCGATCGGGGTCAGTTTGACTCAATCCTCGGAACGTCGGAGAAGACATTTCTTCCAAAAATCCAAACTTTATGCACATCCTCATTTCTGTAAGATTGAGGTACAAATGTGAGCCAACTTGAAAAATGCCTCAACTGTAAGCACTGTAAAAGAGCCCATAATTGTATTTTTATTTCCATTACAATGTAACAGGTGCAAGGAAGCCTTATATTACATATTTCATATCATATTTTTATATGATATCAAGTAAGTTAACAACTCTTAGTGTCACAGACATTACAGGGGTTAAGGACACTGTAATGTGGTAAAACAAGCTTGGGTTTCCATCCATCCATCCATTTTCTACCGCTTATTCCCTTTGGGGTCGCGGGGGGCGCTGGAGCCTATCTCAGCTACAATCGGGCGGAAGGCGGGGTACACCCTGGACAAGTCGCCACCTCATCGCAGGGCAAGCTTGGGTTTGATTGTTGATTGTCATTAATAGTCCACAGTTGGAGATGCTACCTCAGTAGAAGCATTTAAGTCCCATCTTAAAACAAATTTGTATACTCTAGCCTTTAAATAGCCCCCTTTTTTAGACCAGTTGATCTGCCGTTTATTTTATTTTCTGCCCCCCTCTCCCTTGTGGAAGGGGGGGCACAGGTTCGGTGGCCATGGATGAAGTGCTGGCTGTCCAGAGTCGGGACCCGGGGTGGACCGCTCGCCTGTGCATCAGCTGGGGACATCTCTGCGCTGCTGACCCGTCTCCGCTCGGGATGGTCTCCTGCTGGCCCCACTATGGACTGGACTCTTACTATTATGTTATATCCACTATTGACTGGACTTTCACAATATTATGCTAGACCTACTCGACGTCCATTGCATCCAGTCTCCCCTAGAGGGGTGGAGGGGGGTCACCCACATCTGCGGTCCTCTCCAAGGTTTCTCATAGTCATTCACATTGACGTCCCACCGGGTTGTGAGTTTTTCCTTGCCATTATGTGGGCTCTGAACCGAGGATGTCGTTGTGGCTTGTGCAGCCCTTTGAGACACTTGTGATTTAGGGCTATATAAATAAACATTGATGCATTGATTGATTTGAATTAGATATTTTTCTGATCCGTTATGAAAAAGAAAATCACTTATTTCAATCCATTTTGCAGATAAAAAGCTTCCATTTTTCGAAATGCAAACACTCATTTTACATATTTAATGATACAATCGTTGTCCTTGATGATAGTACCAACAGTCGAACTGCTTAAACCAAGAATGTGGCCAATGTGTAATTTTACACATTCACTTTCCTTTTCTTTGACGCACTGCCATCAGAAGAGACGTAAGCTTTGGAGACATTAAAACAACGAAAAGCTGGGGGCGTGGTTGGGAGCGTGGTTAAGAGGGGAGGAGTATATTTACAGCTAGAATTCACCAAGTCAAGTATTTCACATATATATATATATATATATATATAAGAAATACTTGACTTTCAGTAAATTCTAGCTATAGATATATTTTTATTTTATTATATATATATATATATATATATATATATATATATATATATATATATATATATATATATATATAAAAAAATAAAAGAAATACTTGAATTTGTGTTCATTTATTTACACATATACCGTATTTTCCGCACTATAAGGCGCACCTAAAAACCACAATTTTTCTCAAAAGCTGACAGTGCGCCTTATAACCCGGTGCGCTTTATTACGATTCATTTTCATAAAGTTTCGGTCTCGCAACTTCGGTAAACAGCCGCCATCTTTTTTCCCGGTAGAACAGGAAGCGCTTCTTCTTCTACGCAAGCAACCGCCAAGGAAAGCACCCGCCCCCATAGAACAGGAAGCGCTTCACCCGCCCCCGGAAGAAGAAGAAAAAACGCGCGGATATCACCGTACGTTTCATTTCCTGTTTACATCTGTAAAGACCACAAAATGGCTCCTACTACGCGACAAGGATCCGGTTCATAAAAAGACGCAATCTCTCCATCCGCACACGGATTACTACCGTATTTCACAGCAACTGATATTCCTGTGAACTGCACTGTGGAACGGGAGCACGTACGGTGAATATTCGCACCACAGGGAATGAGAAGTCATCCTTCACTGTGGTTCTAGCTTGCCATGCTAACTTCCTCCCATGGTGATATTCAAAAGGAAGACCTTGCCAAAAGAGACCTTTCCAGCCGGCGTCATCATAAAAGCTAACTCGAAGGGATGGATGGATGAAGAAAAGATGAGCGAGTGGTTAAGGGAAGTTTACGCGAAGAGGCCGGGTGGCTTTTTTCACACAGCTCCGAAGGCGAACACACCTTCACTAAGACGGGCAGATAGCGCCGGTCGACATACGCCAACATCTGCCAGTGGATCGTAAATGCCTGGGCAGATAGTTTCGGTCACAACTGTGGTCCGAGCTTTCCGGAAGGCAGGATTCACAGAACTGCTGCACAACAACAGCGACACTGAATCCGATGACTTCGACGAGGCGGAGCCGGCCATTTTTGGATCCCACGCTTGCGCAACTTTTCAATTCGGACACCGAAGACGAAGAATTCGAAGGATTTACGAATGAAGAATAACTTCAGAAGGTGAGCGCTATGTTTATTTTGTGTGTTGTGACATTAACGTTCGAGCAACATTATGTTGCTATTTATTGCTCTACACCATTTTGAATTTTACTATGTTTGTGATTGCACATTTGCGTACATTTTGGGACAGAGTTGTTAGAACGCTGGTTTTCAATATATTATTAAAGTTTGACTGAACTATCTGACTGTTTTTTTGACATTCACTTTAGCGCAGCGTTTTTTTGACATTCACTTTAGCGCAGCGTAGGCGCGGCTTATAGTCCGGGGCGGCTTATTGGTGGACAAAATTATGAAATATGTAATTCATAGAAGGTGCGGCTAATAATCCGGTGCGCCTTATAGTGCGGAAAATACGGTACTTGTTGAGTTAAGGGTTGAATTGTCCATCCTTGTTCTATTCTCTGTCACTATTTTTCTAACCATGCTGAACACCCTCTCTGATTATGCATTGCTGTGTGGCACGCACAAAAGTGCTTTCATCAAATGCACTAGATGGCAGTATTGTCCTGTTTAAGAGTGTCACAACATTGCTGTTTACGGCAGACGAACTGCTTTACGGTAGACGAAAACGTGACTGCTGTTGTTGTGTGTTGTTACCGCGCTGGGAGGACATTAATGAAACTGCCTAACAAAAAACCCACATAGGAAACCAAGAACTCGCCCTCGATCATTCTACAGTTATAACGTGATTGGGCAGGCACGCCGTTTATATTGTGGGAAAGCGGACTCAGGTCTGCATGGACCTGAGTCCGCCTGAATTTCGGGAGATTTTCGGGAGATAATTTGTCCCGGGAGGTTTTCGGGAGAGGCGCTGAATTTCGGGAGTCTCCCGGAACATCCGGGAGGGTTGGCAAGTATGTGTTGACCTTCCTCGGTGTAGCTACACACGACCACGCATTTTTACGCCGCACGCACGATCGAGTCTCGTATTTACAAACCAAACCGCTTTGGTCGAATCCCTTTGGTTTGGTATGGTGGCATCGCAGCAGGCCAGAGAAAAAGCGAAATGTGAGATAAGTCATGTGGGTAAAGTTGCACTTTGCGGGAATTTCTGGTGCAACTCTGAAATGTAGGACTGTTAGGGCGTACTACTTCAACATCCACCATGTGCTGTTCTGTGTTCTCCTGAATGACATTCACCCAGGGTGATGATGGCAGCTTGTTCAACAGTAACATTATGGCAGCACACACTTGCCACTGCAGCCAACCATGCGGTCACTGGAAGATGTATCACTGGCCATCATCCAGCCACCGCATAGGCCTGCTCAACATCAACAGCTGTAACCAGTTTGTGCTCCACAGGTGGAACAAGCCAGTACGCTCGTGTCCCAAACATGACTCACAGCAGGCATGGGAACTGAAGATCATCATGTGGACTGCATGGCACAGTGAACATAATCTAACATTTTAGGGCACATGTACAAACACAGACCTTGAGGTTTGGTGCATTAGCTTACACTTTTCGTACTTTTAAACTCCAGATAACACTTTTATGTCACATGCACGCCTGTATTGGCTAAGTATAAAAATAAGGTGCAATTTTCGAATGAAAGAAACTGCTGTTCTAAATGTGTCCACTGGATGTCACGATAGCAATTCAAGTGTAACCCACGTCACACACGACACTTTCTAAAGATGACGCGTCAGCTGACTTTCAGCGCCCTCTGGATTGGCTGCCGGCGACTCCAATCAGCGCAGGTGCAAACAATCAGCTGCTCCTGTCGTGGCTGGCAGCACACTGATGCAGTATTGACGCACAATACCCTCTTTTATTGTAAATTATCCACTCAAGGGATAAAATAATGAAACTGTAAGATGCAAAGACTTAAGTCAACATGACCATCATCTTTGTAGTCTGAGTTCCGTGCAGCGCTCACAATTGGTTGATGGCGTGATGCGCACCCTGGACTCCATTGTAAAAATGTGTGTTTCTACATTTGTTGTTTGTTTTATTTTATTTCATGCTTAAATCTACCACGTTCCCATTGGTTAATTTTCTAGTTAAAGTTATTTCTGTTTTTTTTTTAACTGCAACCATTTTTTCCTCAGAATTTTCAACTAACTTGAAGTGTTTTGCCAAGAGGTTTATTTGTAATATGTACATTTTCAGGATGGTTTTGTCCTAATTTTGGCCAGAGTAAAACAAAGGAAACAATCTGAAGTTGTCTTTATTTTTAAGTTATTAATGCCATGATTTTATCAGTCTGGCCTGTGTCGGAATAGATTATCCTTCAAGCGGCCCCTGAGCTAAATTGAGTTTTAGACCCCTGTTTTAGAGCAACGATTATTTGAATGAGTGAATGAATGAATAAAACTTTTATTAGTAGATTGCACAGTGAAGTACATATTCCGTACAATTAACCACTAAATGGTAACACCCGAATAAGTTTTTCAACTTGTTTAAGTCGGGGTGCACTTAAATTGATTCATGATACAGATATATACTATTTTCATAATACAGTCATCACACAAGATAATCATCACAGTATATACATTTAATTATTTACATTATTTACAATCCGGGGTGTGGGATATGGAGGGGGGGGGGGGGGGGGGTAAGTTTGGTTGAAATTTGATGAAGGAAGATTTCAGTGGAGAAATAATACTTACCAAGCTTTAATAGCAGTATATTTAAATCGTTTTGGGGACCACATTTCCCTTCACCCTTAGTCCTATTTTGTATAATTATAGAACCAGTGTCCTCTACAGTAGACATTTAATTTTGGTGTATTTATTTTGTCAGATTTAGAGGAGCACTGTGCTGTTTTAAGGACTTTCTGCAAAAAAGATAGTCAAAGATCATTTCAATTACAGCACTCTAGTGTTTTTAAGATTCTGCTGCAAAAATATGAGTCTTTCACAAGATTTTTCAACCAAACTGGTGTGCCACCAGTTGAAGCGATGCAAAATACTAGTATATAACTAAAGAAGTTGAACAAACAACTGCTGACTGCATCTGAAGTAATCAAGCTACAACAAAACCTTAGTTATGTGAATCACATTACCAAAACAATGTTTAACTGCCAAAAATAGAGAGGACTTAAAGAAGTGCCTTGAGGAACGCCTCAGTTATGTAAATCACAAGTTTGAACCCCAGTGTTCTCTGTTTGCTATAGCAAGGTTAAAATGTGTTTACAGTGGTCCAAGTTCTTCAATACATCAAGAGCACTCGGGTGTTTTTTGGAATTCGCTGCAAAAATGCTTGTCTTCCAAGTTTTAAACTAAACTTTTATAGTGTATTTCCCAGGCCGCCAGTTGAAATGCCCTGCTTTATAGCAAACCTTCTGAAATATAATATTTGATGCCTATTTAAGTGTTGTATTTTTAAAAAAAAGTGTTGTATCGTCCTTTTATTATAACGTACATATTTCCAATTTTCTAAATGTTTTATTATGATTTAAATACTGTATTTTCATGCATTTTTACAATCTCAATACCGATTAAAAACAGATTTTTAAAAATGCCTTCAATGTGGTTTATATACTGGAGAGGATTGTGTGCAAGCCACGGTGTTGCATGGGCTGAAAGGGATAACACCCAAAGGCTGAAATACAGTATATGAGTTACAATTCCTCAAGGCTTCACGTGCGCTCATTTGACACTCATGACAACTGCGAATAGATTGGTAGCAAATGTGAACAAAATAACATAATAATTTGCTTATAAACGCATTTCACCTTCCTACGGTCAGTGTGGGTGGGATTGCCGCTGGCACCGACAGTCTCTGTCAAACACAGCGAGACAAAGCTATGTAAGTTGCAGTTTGATCAAACCAGGCTGCAGATTGAGTGGTCTGCCTGAAGGAGGTCACTCTGGGACAACCACCCAAAGTGTTCTGTGGGGTGGTATTACACAGTATAGCCTGACTGGTGTTGGATTCTATTCAGTCCTACCGGGATTTTGCAGGCTTTTTTTGGTGATTGTTAAAGCCTAAATGCCTGAATTCGAGATTTGCAACTAAAATTGCCTTGTTTTGAGACTTATTTTCTTTCAATAACATTGAATTAACTTGTGTTTTAATTCATTTGCGATCAATGTCTTCCTTGCAACGTTAAAAGGGAACTGCACTTTTTGGGAATGTTGCCTATCATTCACAATGATTATGAAAGACATGACGTTGGATGTATTTTTTTTTCATGCATTCTAAATATTAAATAAACGTAAAGAAAAGTCCACTTACAACAGTACCAATGACAACTTATTTTTTCCTCCCATAAAACGCAATAAAGAACCATCCAAAAACCGCCAAAAATACTACATTATATTTTGTGATTTGAATATTATCCAGCTATTGGTGATATTGTTATTATAAGCGCTAACACAGACAAACTATGTCTCGCAGAACCATGATCAAAAGCTTACGTGCCAATATAGACATTGTAAATCGTAAATCATGCCTCTCACGTGGAAAGTAGAAATATGAGGACATATTCTGAGAAGTTTGTCAACTTTGACAGCCAATTTAGACCTGAAAATTGGCGAGAACAACATGACAACAGACAGTGTGTAGTAAGTGATGTTTTATTATGTTTGTTGGCTCTCATAAAGTCTGCAATGATTAATATTCAGAGATGTTGTAATTAATACGCCGCATACACTTAAAATGAGCAAAATAGGTAAATATTAAATGTTATTATAAATATGTTAGTACGTTAAATAAATACTTACATGATGTATACCAAACTTTAATGGAGGTGTTTGGATGTTTTGGTAAGGGCTTTTGTAGGCAGAAAAGAGCGACTCCCATCGCATTTATTTAATATTTAGAAAGCATGATTGTAAATGATAGGCACAATTCCAAAAAAAGTGCATTTCCCTTTTTAGGAAGCACAAAATTTCAACAAAAAATTTAAAAAATATATTATATTGATGTTTTACTCGCTTATTACCACACAGACCTAAAAGTAGACATGAGATGGTAGTAAAAGTAAATACTCAGAGCTAATTATAAAATCACCGTACATTACAGTTTTAATGGTTACAACTGTTTATAGTAACGAATAATTGGAAGTGAACAAAAGTGTTAGAAATTGCTATGAAATGCAAAAGGGGTAGGATTAAATAAACTCTGCTTTTTCCGACTCCTTTTTCGAACATGTTGAAAAGAGAAATTGGAAATTGTGTTGAATCATGTTGTAATTGTATGCATTATATGAAACAAATTCAAGCCATGAACTATAAGTTTTGATTAGACAGTTGACGTGTGCGTTTAAGGGTCACTCAGAAAAAAAGTTGATGAAAAAGGTTGCAGCCCTTAGACTAAGTTGCGAGGCAGCGCATAATTTGCAGGAATTGGTTAAATTTGCGTGATCACAAAATAGCACATTCCTGGAGCAACTGGCTATTTAGTCATTCTGTGTAATTTTAAAAAAGTGTAATTTTCTTTATATTTGGTCGATTGATCTATTTTCTAAGAACACACACGTTTGGGTCCTGTGTGGCGTCCCACACAAAATGAGAGTTGTTGTTAAGTATTTTTGAATGCCATCTCAGAAAATCCGGTAAAGCTGACCTTTGATTGGAGTGGCCATTAAGTCATACTTGCCAACCCTCCCGGATTTTCCGGGAGACTCCCGAAATTCAGCGCCTCTCCCGAAAACCTCCCGGGACAAATTTTCTCCCGAAAATCTCCCGAAATTCAGGCGGAGTTGGAGGCCACGCCCCCTCCAGCTCCATGCGGACTGAGTGACTTGTTGACAGCCTGTTCTCACGTCTGCTTTCCCACAATATAAACAGCATGCCTGCTCAATCACGTTATAACTGTAGAATGATCGAGGGCGAGTTCTTGGTTTCTTATGTGGGTTTATTGTTAGGCAGTTTCATTAACGTCCTCCAAGCGCGGTAACAACACATAACAACAGCAGTCAAGTTTTCGTCTACCGTAAAGCAGTTTGTCTGCCGTAAACAGCAATGTTGTGACACTTTTAAACAGGACAATACTGCCATCTACTGTACATGCATATGTGACCCACCCATAATGTGTCACATTTTTGTGTTGATTTATTTATTTTATTTTGTGGTTTGAATTCGTTTTTGGAGCTGTCATTACACATTTATCAGTATTCACATTGGTCAGTAGGGGGCAGTAGGGTGTTTCTTCCCAATTGAATGCTATCACCTGCAGACCGGAAGTGTCTTGTCATTCTGATGAGAGCGACCAGTCTGTGAACAATTGAAACGTCCTTTGTGCTTTTTTCTCCTGTATAACAGGTTAGTTTTGGTGAATCAACTCACTGAAAAATATCCATGTGATCTTTATAAGTTTACGTACACATTCTGACTCTAAAGTGTTTGTGGGTTGTAGTTTGTATTTGTGAATGAAGCTGCAGTAATCAATACAAAATGGCGACGTGAGTACGCAATGTTTATATAGGAACTTCTGATCCATATTCAGACTCCCAAATTAGAGCTCCCGTTTTCTTATTGATTGTATAATGTATATTTGTATAATGTGTGTGTTCTGAAATAGTGACAGAGAATAGAACAAGGATGGACAATTCAACCCTTAACTCAACAATGAGTAGAGGAGTGTTATGTGTGTGTATATGTGTAAATAAATGAACACTGAAATTAAAGTATTTATTTTATTTATTTATATCTCTCTCTCTCTCTCTCTCTCTCTATATATATATATACATATATATATATATTTATATATATATATATATATATATATATATATATATATATATATATATATATATATAAAATATATAGCTAGAATTCACTGAAAGTCAAGTATTTCTTATATATATATATATTAGAGATGCGCGGATAGGCAATTATTTCATCCGCAACCGCGTCAGAAAGTCGTCAACCATCCGCCATCCACCCGATGTAACGTTTGATCAGAACTTCACCCGCCCACCATCCGCCCGTTGTTATATATCTAATATTAATAAAAAAAATTTAAAAAAGGGTGAAAACTACGCGAATTGCACCTTGTGCAGACAAGATTTTTCGATCGGACACGGAGGAATTAGCGATGTAAAAGACCACGTTGGGACAAAAAAACACAAGTCTAATGCCGTTGCTAGCGATACAAGTGGAAAACTTTCAACGTTTTTCGTCGCCCAAACAGATTCTTTGGATGTGATAAATGCCGAAGTTTTATTTACGGAGGCAATAATTGAGCATGGACTTCCAATCGCACTGGCTGATCACATGGGACAGTTAATAATGTAATGCAACCTTTAAAAATCATTACGCGGTGATCGCGATCCCAAAAATAAACTTTTCTTGCATGATAATGTCCAGAAAAATTCGCTTTATATTACTATAGAGTCCTTTTAACGAATGAGTTTGATGGTTTATCACAAACCTTAAATGAAAGAAGTCCTTTGTTCTCCTGCACCGCATGTGCAATCCTGTCGGCTGTATTTCACAGCACGACATACTGTAAAAAGTGTTTATACTATTTATACTTTCAATTAACAAATTGAAGTCTTGTGAAAGGTTGACAGGATAACTGGCATTAACTGTCAAAATAATTTCAAACTATTGAAGTTAGCTTACAGAATAAACATGTCAATCAACCCATATGATTTTTGCTGTAATATTTTTGTTTTGAAAAGTCACTGTGACTGATAGAAAAGTGATGGTTTTAGCAACATTTTAACCTGTCTGAATGCTAATAATCATTTTGCGTCGGGGGGCGAAGCCCTGAACCCTCCACCAGGACTTTGTCCTGGACCTACCGGGGCCTGCGGCCCTTGGACCCTGGCTACTAGGTTTTTCTGATTTAAAAGTTGGCAGGTATGGTGAGGTTATAAAGCTTTTGCCTGTTAAAGAAAGGAGACTGATCCAATGCACAGACATTCGCGTGCCACGCTGTCACGACCCAGACGCACACCAGTGCGCAATCATATGGGAGCCGCGCTGAGCGCACCTCCAAGCGCGTCTCGCTGCCGGCGACGGCCAGATATGGGCCCACGCTCCAGCGCCATCCATTTTCAGGGCTAGTTGATTCGGCAGGTGGGTTGTTACACACTCCTTAGCGGGTTCCAACTTCCATGGCCACCGTCCTGCTCTCTATATCAACCAGGGTGAGCCCCACCCCTTTCATGAGCGCACTACGCGCGGAGTGACCCCTGTTACGCGCCCCCGGCAACAGGGGTGGCAAGCAGGTAAGCTGCGCGGGCGGAGCGCGCGGAGTGACCCATGTTACGAGCCCCCGGCCACGGGGGTGGCGGGCAGGTAAGCTGCTTACCTGCTGCGCGTGACGCCGGCCGCGGCGAAAGCGGACGAGGCGGGGTGTCGGTGCGGTGGGCGCGGTAGTGACCCTGGACGTGCGTCGGGCCCTTCTCGCGGATCGCTTCAGCTACGGCTCCCGGTGGGGCCCTCTCGGGGGAAGGGGCCTCGGTCCAGGACCCCGGCGAGGCGTCCCTTCTCCGCTCCGTAAAAGTGTCCATCTCTTTTCTTTTTTTTTCTTCTGTTGTGGCATATGCAGCAGGTGCCTGCTCGTTTTTTGTATGTGGGTAACAACATTTAACTATGTATATATATTTCCAAATTGGTTTAACTGCCACCCGCAAAAAAAAAAAAAAAAAAAAAAAATTAATCCGCCCGACCCGACCCGCGAGCAGATAAAATCTTAGTTTTTTTAATTTCATCCGCCCGATCCGCGGATAATCCGCGGACTCCGCGGTTGTGTCCGCAAACCGCGCATCTCTAATATATATATAAACCACGCCCCCAACCACGCCCCCTGCCCCACCCCAGACCACGCCCCCCAACCCACACCTCCCACCTCCCGAAATCGGAGGTCTCAAGGTTGGCAAGTATGCATTAAGTACACAAAGACTATGTATCAATACCTGGGGGCACTTACTCACTCTGGCAAATTGTCTTCACTTATATCCTCCTGAGAACCAGCATCCTCTTGTTGTTGATATTTGTCTTTGGTACTTTTTCTGAGATACACATTTTTTGGGGGAAAAAAACCTGTTATGCAAAACAGCTCATTCATACGCAGAGGAATGGATGCAGCATCAGTAACAATTGCAGTTATCTCACTGTACTTCAACAGGGCTGCGGGTGTCGGTAGTTGAAGATATAACCTACAAAGTTGAGAGACGACCACCCCACCAAGAAAGACTGCCATTTTGGTCTCAGAGAACACACAGCACATGTTCTACAGTTGTATGGTCTCTAGAGCCCTTCAAAACCAGGACGACAACCTTGGAAATTAGATCTCGGCATATTGAATGACGATGCCAATCTTCTGGAATAATCTATGATCAGCAGTTGAGACAAACTACCAGTTTAGATGAAGGACGCAATTTTATGGCTAAGGTAATCTCTGCTCGGGCGTCCATGTTTACAACAAAAAACAATTAATCTTGAAATAAAGGTAACATTTAGCCATGTAACTCGACACCCATCTTGTTGCAAAATATCTTGCCGCTTAGCCTATGAAGCTTTTGGAACTGGAAAAAACATATTTTATCCTGGGAACCCGGCTGTGGCGACTGTAATTCCTCACAACCAAATGTTCTGCCGGACACATGTGCATCATGGAAGGCTAGACGTCTCTGTTATGACTGGGGAACTATCTTGTTCTAAGTTACCCCAGAAAACAGGGACATGCTGCAGGTAGGATCACTTCAATAATAAATAATGAGTTCATTCGAAGCAGCAAGGTACAAAAGAATGTCAATGGAGTGGTGCAGAGCGCTACTTAAAATACTGTGAGGCACTGAATAAATATAGCCCAAATCAGACAAAACGGAGAAAGTAGTGGTTAGGGAGTGACAGTAAATAAAGTGCTAAGGGGCTAAATCACAGGTGTCAAACTCAGGGCCCAGGGGCCAGATCTGGCCCGCGACATAATTTTTCCTGGCCCGCAAATAATATGTGTCAATAAAGTACTTCATATTATCTCACTAAATGTAATAGATTTTATTTTATTTTGACAGAAAAAATATATTTACTGCTTGAACTTGTATACCTTTTAAACTTTAATAGTATCCAATATTGCAACAAATATTACAGTATATTATCATACTTTCCAAACATGTTTTTGTCTAAATAAAAATAAATAAAAATACTTAACTTTACAGCAAACTACCCATCAAATTGATAAAAAATGACAATACATTCTTTACAGCATTCTATTGTAAATTGAAAACAACTACTATTGTTTTTTTCGTTAACATTCTGTTGACTGAACTGCCAGTTTTTGACTGTAAAATCTACGGTTGTTGTTTTTAACGGTGTATAACTGTAGATGGAAAGACGATACATTTGTTTTTACGGTATCAAAACTGGCAGATAAGTTGACAGAATAAGAAAACAACTTGAACTGTTTTTCCATTAACAATATAATGTTTTAAAAACCAAACACAAACATTCTGGCAAATAAGCTGCCAGCTTTTTCCGTAAACCCCCCCCCCCCCAAAAAAAAAAACAAGGGTACTGTTTTTTCCATTTACCGTAAAATGTTGTAAAAAAAACAACAACACTATTTTACAGTAAAATTTTGTAAATGTAAAGTTTTTACCGTAAAATCGACAGTCTACTTAAAACAAGTTATAATCCAGAAATCGAGAGGCAAATTCATACATATTTTGCTGTTACAAGCGGCCCTCTGATGGCAGCCATAACTGCCATGTGGCCCTCAATGAAAATGAGCTTGACATCCCTGCTCTAAATGAAGTGCAAACTGAAAAGCGTTGCGAACACAGATAATACACATGCGTAAATAATTACTTGCGAGGAACGAATAAGTAGTCTGGCCTTCAGTGGCATCAAAACCAAAACAGAAAACAGTAATGCGATGTAACAAAATAAAAGCACAAAACAGGAAAAAATGACAGAAACAGAAAGAAATAAAGCAAACTGTCAGGTTAAAAGTGAATGTACTGTCGTGCAATATTGAACATTAAAATACTGTTTTAAATACCTTCAACTTCAGCCGATAGCCTAATTTGATTTAGTATAGCATCCTTATATTATACATGTATCACATGAAATTATAATTTATATTGATTGACATTTCCATTTCAGTTGGCGCTATTAAAAAACCTTCAGTATGTTAAATTTTATAGAATGTGTCTTGTCATGTATCGTTTTGTTAGTGCAATACAGTACAGTGAGTATGTTTTAGACATTGTTGCACATGATAAATAGTCACGATTCATTGATAGAAAAAAAATTTGATTAATCTGTTTTTGAAAATGCATCATTTGACAACCATGATAGTTATTTGTATAAATAATTATTTGTATAAATTGCCATTTCTAAATGAGTGAATTACTTATTACTTACTTTTGATCATCCATCCATTTTCTACCGCATGTCCCTTTTGGGGTGGCGGGGGGTGCTGGCGCCTATCTCAGCTGCATTCGGGCGGAAGGCGAGGTACACCCTGGACAAGTCACTACCTCATCGCATGGCCAACACAGATAGACAGACAACATTCACACTCACATTCACACACTAGGGCCAATTTAGTGTTGCCAATCAACCTATCCCCAGGTGCATGTCTTTGGAGGTGGGAGGAAGCCGGAGTGCCCGGAGAGAACCCACGCAGTCACGGGGAGAACATGCAAACTCTATACAGAAAGATCCCGAGCCCGGGATTGAACTCAGGACTGCTTTTAATCATATATCTATTATAAATATATATTACTGAAAATGCACTGAGTGACAAACTTGTTAATATTGCATAATTGTATCTTTCCATGAAGAGCCAGTGATTCGTGGAAGTAGCTCCATCACAACCATGGAATACAGACAATCCTGTGACGTAACGTTTTGGACGATCCTGCTGGGCATAGAGTATACAGTACACTCACAAGTATCCAGTATGACCTCATATGCAGGGGACACGTGCTTAGAGTTTTCCATGAAACTTACTGGAGATGGTTGTGAGCATAGGTCAAACCCACATGTATGTGTGTGTGTGTGTGCGTGCGTGCATGCGTTTGTGCGCATTTCTGTGTGTGTGAAGTAGAGAGTGGTTTACAGTGTAAGAGAAATGTTACATGTATTAAAAAATAAATGTACACTGCCACTGTGTCATCATCATCATCATCCATTGCACATCAATATAGATCTACAGATACATTTTTACGTGCTCTTTTCTTATCTACACGATCATTGTTAGGGTTAGGGGTTATTTAAGGCCGGACTTACACTGCATGTGGCACAATTTGGGTATGAAATCAAATCAAAACAAACTATATTTATATACCACTTTTCATACGCAGGCAAGTGGCAAACACTAAGTGCTAAGCGCACGCACACACACACACACACACACACACAGCACTCTTGACAATAACAAAGTAAACACAAAACAAAACATGGCCTGGCGCTGAGGATTTGAGGACAAACGCTGTCGTAGAAGCATCCACATTGGAGAAAAACTTAAATTAACGGCATCCAAACATTTTTTTAAACATATATGATAAAATATATGTAAAAATAAATTATAAACAAAATAAATGTTACATGAATACATTTATGAAAACATAATATTGAGATAATATTAGTGGTAATATTAATAATTATGATAGAAATCAACACAATAACACAATTAAACAAAACTTAGGAGTTTAATATGATCAGTAAAAGGCCTGATTAAAAAGGTGTTTTGGAGCCTTTTTTTTTTTTCAACGGTCTCTGCAGTCATCAGGCTCTATGGCAGGGGTGCTCATTACGTCGATCGCGAGCTACCGGTCGATCTCGGAGGGTGTGTCAGTCGATCACCAGCCAGGCATTAAAAAAATAGTCCTAAAAATGAGCGATCATAAATCTTCACTATGACGTCACTTTCGTCACTTGATTGACATTCACGGCACCCGAGGGTCTTCTGAGATGACGCTGCCTGCTGCTAGCTCATTAAAATTACCGACTAGAAGACGAGAAACACTTTATTTCAACAGACTCTGGCGCCGTACCTGTCGTCAAAACTCCAAAGACCGACTGCACAGTTGCACAGTTGCGCTAACAAAATAAGAGTCTCAGAAAGCTGGCGTGCACAAGCTAGCAAGCTACGGAGTTTGCCGACAATGTATTTCTTGTAAAGTGTATACAAAGGAGTATGGAAGCTGGACAAATAAGATGCCAAAAACTAACCACTTTCATGTGGTATTGGACAGAAAGGAGGACTTTTTTTCTCCTTCATTCGAAAATGCGGACGTTATCAGCACCACTGTCCAATCAATGCAAGTCATCAGAATCAGGTAATACACCAACTTATATTGTTGTCTTCATGAAAGAAAGGAATCTATATGTGTTAAACATGCTTGTATTATCTTTTAACACCTTTAACTTATTAACAATATTAACTATATGTGTTAAACATGCTTGTATTATCTTTAAACACCTTTAACTTGTTAACAATATTAACTATATGTGTTAAACATGCTTGTATTATCTTTAAACACCTTTAACTTGTTAACAATATTAACTATATGTGTTAAACATGCTTGTATTATCTTTAAACACCTTTAAGTTAACAATATTAACTATATGTATTAAACATTCTTGTATTATCATTAAACACCTTTAATTTATTAACAATATTAACTATGTGTTAAACATGCTTGTATTATTATTAAACACCTTTAACTTGTTAACAATATTAACTATATGTGTTAAACATGCTTGCATTATCTTTAAACACCTTTAACTTGTTAAGAATATTAACTATATGTATTAAACATACTTGTATTATCATTAAACACCTTTAATTTTTAACAATATTAACTATATGTGTTAAACATGCTTGCATTATCATTAAACACCTTTAACTTGTTAACAAAAACATATATTTCATAAATAAGTAAATATACATTATAACATTATATATATGAATGAGGTAGATCCCCATGACTTGATCAATTGAAAAGTAGCTCGCCTGCAGAAAAAGTGTGAGCACCCCTGCTCTATGGCAATAGGTATGCATCACAGCAGCAACAGGAGTAATAAAAAAAAATGCACCAGATCTCCCCAGATCTAAATCAGGCATATTCCAGAAATAGATAAAGATCTGATCTACTGCGTATCTGCTAATATAACTGCAGCATAAACTAAAATATACCTCTTAATACGAGCCTGAAATCATTACATTTACTCCATTATATTTACTTAAATAACTTTTGGGATAAATTGTACTTCTAAAGAGTACTGTAGTTCAATGCATCATACTTTTTACTTGAGTAAGAATTGCTACTTTTACCCTGTTATATTGAGTTTCATTCCGATCGCTGTTTATTTATGTCATCATTATCTTACCGTTTTTTGCGGACTATAAGCCCCTACTTTTTTCCAATGCTTTGAACATTGCACCATCCACCCACTGCCCACTGAGAACAAGCCGATCACCTCACCCACCCGCCACCACCTGAAATTAGGAGGTCAACCATTACAGCCGACCTCCAGTCCCTATTGATGTGTGTACTGTAGCGTGAGGGAGATATGTATGCCTGTGAGAACTAATAATGCGATTAAAATTGGGGGACATAAAGGCCATGGTGGGTGCAGAAATTTGGGGAAATAACTACAAAAGTACACCTCAGTCACTAACCGTGTTACAAAAAAGATCAGTTAGAATTCTACATAACGTTGGACACTCGAACCCTTTATTTATCAAATCAAAAATTCTTAAATTCAATAATTTGGTGCATTTGCAGACAGCTAAATTTGTGTACAAAGCAAAATGTAACCTGCTACCCAATAACGTACAACAATTCTTCTCAGCAAAAGAGGAGATATAACCTCAGAGAAAAATGCAATTTAAAACATTTGTATGCACGTACAACACTTAAAACCTTTAGTATATCTGTATGTGGGATTAAATTATGGAGTGGATTAAGTAAATAAATAAAACAATGTACTAATATGATCCATTTTAGGAAGCTGTTCAAACTTAAAGTGTTTACAAAATAAAAAAAGAAGGATAAACATTCTGAATTTATTGATTATCTTATTCATCTCACTATATAGAATACAACTGTAAAAAAAAAAAAAATGTTCATGTTATTATTTATGGAGTATATTATGAATAAATTGAGAACAGGACGTGAACAAAAGTGTTAGAAATTGCTATGCAATGGAAAAGTGGTAGGATTAAATAAGCTCTGCTTCTTCTTACTCTTTTTAGAACATGTTGAAAAGAGAAACTGGAAATTGTGATGTATCATGTTGTAATCGTATGCATGTTTGAAATAAACTCAAACCATAGCCATCATTTTCTGAAGTATCGGTACTCATACTTGAGTACAATTTTTGTCTACTCTCCTGTACTCGCTCCTGTCTGCCCAAATTACACTGATTGATTGATTGATTGAGACTTTTATTAGTAGGTTGCACAGTGAAGTACATATTAGGTTTGGTTGTTATCATCAGTCATCAACAATTGAGAACAAAGAAATGGATATTGGAACAGTGTAGGTCTGACTTGGTAGGATATGGACAGCAAGTAGTGGGCAGAGAGAGAGAGAGAGAGAGAGAGAGAGAGAGAGAGAGAGAGAGAGAGAGAGAGAGAGAGAGAGAGAGAGAGAGAGAGAGAGATCAGAAGGCATAAGAAAAAGTATCTGCATTTGATTGTTTACATTTGATTATTAACAATCCGGGGAGGGTGTTAGTTTAGGGTTGTAGCTGCCTGGAGGTGAACTTTTATTGCGGTTTTGAAGGAGGATAGAGATGCTTTTTCTTTTACCAAGCGACATATGAAAAACACCTGCTGTAAATCTAAACTACAGCAAAAGCAGAAATCAATAAATGTGCTGTAAATATGGTGCATTAGAGTGGCACACTATTGAGTAAGGTAAATAATTGATAAGCGGCTGAGCTGTGCTCCCTGACTAATTTGACAGACGCATGCAACACTGTGTATCGTTAAACAATAGCACCCTCAAACTCACAGATGTATGCGATAAAATTGAAGGGATCCATACTTCCATCCATTTTCTACCGCTTGTCCCTTTTGGAGTCGCGGGGGGCGCTGGAGCCTATATCAGCTACATTCAAGCGGAAGGCGGGGTACACCCTGGACAAGTCGCCACTTACAGTAACTAATACATTTAGGGTAGCAAAGTCACTATTATTATGTAATTTCTTTATATGACATTGTCAGTACACTCACTGTGACATTCAAGTACTCGCATCTTTAAAACTGGTCCTTTTCTACTTTTTGAGTAAACAACAAAGCGCTACCTACCTGTCACCCTTATGCGTTATACCCAAGCCTCCCTACGACTACTACAACATTGACTGATTGACAAATAAAATCCGCCCGTTTTGTGATTCAACATACTGTAGTGCTCAACAAATTATAACTGGCTCAACAAACTGTAGCTCTCAACAAACTGTAGCTCTCAACAAACTGTAGCTGGCTCAATGAACCCTGCGATATAAAAACGTGCTGATGTAAGGTGGATCTCTGTCTTTACAGTCAGTCTGCCAGGTCATCTGTCATCTGTAATAGCTTTAGAATATTACCACACACCAAAAAGAGACTGACTGTACCGCAATGTTAAGTTCTGAATGAAATTATCAAGTCTGTGAGCGGTTGTGTCAACTCATCACCAAGCTGATGAGGTTGAGTTTTCCAAACCGTTTGTTTGAAGACCTTTCTGCACAGCTTTGGCCAAACAGTCCCCTCAGCATGTTTCTATCCACAACACTCCCTCACATCTCATCCAACAATAACAAGGAGTGAAGGAGAAGACCAAGGATTGACATGAGGAAACTTTTGGATTTAAAGGCATTGAGCATCCAACTATCAATATATACCACTTTATTATGTTTTAATTTCCCTGGCGTTGTGTCTGATTTTGAAAGCATTCTGATTACCAATATATATGTTGTACAAATCCACCTAAACCAAGTAGTTGAGTGGTTGCAATGGGTTTTGACTTTTGGATTAATTCAGAGTATTTCTGTTTTCATTATATAATATGGCAATTATACTTAGGATCAATCCCGTTGCAGGCATTAAATAGCAAGACATTTGCACAGTCAATCCTGCAAAGGGCTGTACAAGTCAAGTATCACATACGGAAGTTTAAGGGTAACGTACCCCAACAACTAGACAATGTATCTCTCAGAGGTACAGTGATTTTAAAGAGATGTGCTGAGGGTTTGTGTCAGTTTTGTTGTCATCATATATGTAATATTATTTAATGAAAATAGAAGCCTTTTTTTCTGCACTTTAAACAGATCCCCTTAATAAAATGTATGTGAGAAGCATTCAGTCAAAATGTCCCAAGGATCAAGAATAACTGCACACTGATATCCTCTCCTCACAGTCCTGTCCAGGGCAGCCAGTGTTGCAGGGGTTTCCTGTCTCATGCAAATGATCTAACGCTAACATCACCCTCGCTACTGCGGAATGTGACAACACAAGTATTAAGTTAAAGTACCACTGAACACTTGGTGTGGTGAAATTACCCTCTGTATTTGACCCATCCCCTTGTTCCACCACCCCCTGGGAGCAGTGAGCAGCAGCGATGGCCGTGCTCGGGAATCATTTTGGTGATTTAACCCCCAATTCCAACCCTTGATGCTGAGTACCAAGCAGGGAGGTAATGGGTCCCATTTTTATAGTCTTTGGTATGACTCGGCCAGGGTTTGAACTCACGACCTACCAATCTCAGGGCGGACACTCTAACCACAATGGCTGTGCGTTAAAAATATTGACGACTGGGTGTTAATCCTGGTGAGAAACACGGCTGCCGGATAGAGTCTGATCAAGAGACGTCGATTGAACACGTTTGAGAGTAACAGATATACAAGGATATTACTGCAGACTTCCTTGTGTATAAGTTCGATCTGGTCCTGTTTACACTGCACACCAAATCAATTTTTTTTTGCCCTCAAGTAACACAGATCTGATTTTTTTTTTTGCCTGTCTAAGCACTCCAAAGTGCTTCAAATCTGATCGTTTTTACATCAGATTCAGGCCACATCAGGAGGTACATGAATCCGATTGGAATTTGATCTTTTCAAATGTGACTTCAATCTAAACGGCAATGCGACCCGCATGCGATTTTTTCATCAGCTTTGGGCAAGCTAGGTCAGTTTTGAGCGCGGGGAAAGTTGCAGCCTGCCAGCAGAAGTGAACACTTTATCACAACATCCAGTTTTGGTGAGCAAAGTTTTTTTCGGCGGTCAAATTTTTGGTGCATCACTAGTCAATAGTGCGCAAATAATAGGCTGTATGTAGTATATGTACTATATATATTTTGATTCCAAAGGACCGGAATTGACGCTGTGGTTTATTTGCTTACTTGTTAAGTACATTGGGTAAGTTGGTGTCAACGTCGATCTACGCAGATGTCTGTGTTGTCTCTGTCAGGCTTGTCACTGACAGTTTGGTTATGTTTTAGTTTTTCCTCTGTGTTTGTGTTTTATTTCCTGTCAGCGCTCTTATTTTGGTTCAGCTTCCAGCTTGTCTTCCTGAGAGCTGTTTCCCCGCACCTGCGGCTGATTGGCAGCCTGGCCACACCTGGTGTCAATCAGCCGGCTGCTATTTATACCTGCCTTACCCTTCAGTTAGTGCTGGAGTATTGTTAGATGTTTCCTGGTTCCTGTATGCTGTAGACTGTTCGCTATCTCCAGTTCTCCTTGTTTCCCGTTTCCTGTTTGCTGTTTCCTGTTTGCTGTCTCCAGTTTGCCTGTTTCCTGGTTCCTGATTCCAGTTTTCTTGCATTTTCTTTGCACATTGAAATCATGTTTTCCTGTATCAAGCCTGCCATCTCTGCATCTTGGGGTTGATCACCAACAATTCCTGACAGTCTCTACTCAACAGTTATTAAAAGATAAGAAATCTCCTATGTATTTTACACGATACACATCCATTCATAAATTATATTGCTTTAATTTATTTTCCCGTGAGAAAACACTTATTTTAGGGTGTGGTGACTTCTATTTTATTTTTTAGTAGTATTGTCAATCAATCAACCAATCAAAGTTCACTTATATAGCCCTCAATCACAAATGTCTCAAAGGTCTGCACAAGCCACAACGACATCCTCGGCTCAGATCCCGTACATCAGGGCCAGAAAAAACTCAACCCAATGGGAACATTGGAAGGGACCGCAGATGTGGAGAGTCCCCTTGGGTGACCGGTGCAATGGATGCAGAGTGGATACAGTTAATAATGTGAGAGTCCAGTCCAGTAGTAGTAGTGACTTTCTTGTTCATTTACGAATCTGGTAAACTTCTTTTGTTTTCACATTATCGAACTGTGCATGCAAGTGAGGTTGAGGCCACTTTGGGGCCACATTGGGGCCTCCGTGCGTTTATACTGTAGTCTGATAAAAAAAAATCACATTTTACTTGCAGTGTAAACAGTCACCTGGAAAAAATCAACTTTCGTAAAAATCCAATTTTGGCCACTTTGGCCTACAGTGTAAACGTAGTCTTTGATATTTCCCATACAGTTTCTTAGGTTGGTGACATAACACAACTTTCCTGTTTCATCAGTTTGTTCCGACAAGAAATAGTGTTTGTTTTTACCAGAGATAGATAACCTTGATTGTCTGTTACAAAACAGAAATTCATCTTCGACAGGCTCTTAGACAAAAGTAAAGGACAGAACAATAATTGATGAAAAATAAAAACACAACATAAAACAGACACAAAACATAAGACTTAAAAAAATTATGCAACGGTGTTCATCTATTTTTGTTAAAAGTGATGATGGCAGTGGAAATAAAAGTTTTTTTGTATACATGTTTTTCATGTGAAGTGGGACTTTAAAGCGAGTAGTAGCTGGAATGATGAGTGCAGTGGGATGTGTGGGGTCCTGAATGATGGAGGTGGGTTTCCTGGTAACTGTCTGAGATGCTGGTGGGTGTGGTTTCTTGGAAACTGTCATACATTCAGTTTTGTTAACATTTAGAGCGTGCCCGTTTGCTTTCCTGTGGGCTACAACTGAGTTTCAGTCTGCCACTCATACGGTGCCATCTGCATATCTGATGTTATTATTATGAAATTAAATTAATCACTTGACAGCCATAATATACAGTATATGAATATATGTATATATATATATATATATATATATATATATATATATAGTCATGGTTTCTGTGGTTTATCCGTTATACAGTGCTCAATACTGGGGTAGAGCCGGAATATACGTTAGGTCAGGAAAAAACACAGAGGCTATATCATCCCTACAAGCCTGTTTCGCAGGATCTTATATATATATATATATATATATATATATATATATATATATATATATATATATATATATATATATATATATATATATATATGTAAATGTGTGTATATACAGTATATTAACATATATATATTAATCGCATCATGTCTAATATATATGTATGTATATATATATATATATATATATATATATATATATATATATATATATATATATATATATACATATATATATATATATATATATATATATATATATATATATATATATATATATATATCCATCCACCTTCTACCGCTTGTCCCTGACAACATTCACACTCACATTCACACACTAGGGCCAATTTAGTGTTGCCAATCAACCTATCCCAAGGGCATTTAATGAAGTCAAATACAAATAAGGCACAAGAGAAGTATAACACACTTCTCTCCTGTAAAGCAGATGTGGGATTCTACGTCAACAATATGATTTGCGTTAGCGGCTGGACAGAATAGATTTAAATTTTTATTTTTTCCTAACCTGGGATGTCCCTCAGGCCAGATTGTCGTTTGGGGAGCGCTGGTCTACAGTCTCAAATTTAGTTTAAGTTTTGTAAAACATTCTTACTAAATATCTAGTTTAAAACGTAAGCCAGCTAATGTGGCTATGCAACAGTCTCTGACGCCTTAAGATCTGCACAGGACGGTAGGTAGCGGGTGGATTGAGTCCAAGCTGGGTGCAGAATCTACACATGCATTAAAAGGAAGTTTAGAATAAAGAGTTGTATATTAATAATCTGATAACTAGTGACTTTAAAGACATGAACAATCCAAAAACACTTGTTGTAGTAGTCATTTACACACCACAGTCTCATGAACTGGTGTCCATGGCACTTTGGCAGCAACACCAAATTGGACTTGACATACATCTGAAGTTACTTTGTTGATAAAGTTGCAATCAGTCTACTGTCCAACCAATCACTCTAGATACATATATCAATAATGTTTATGTCATTCACGGTGACATTGAAATAAGAATTTGATATCATTTTACCATCAACGCATCATGTTGAGTTACTGTCGTTAATAGCGTTATGGAAGCAATTAGTCAGTCTAAGGTAATTCTCAAACAGCCAATTCTGTGGTATCCTTGAGCAGCGTTCCCATGTAAATCAAAGGCTGGATAGCAGTAAATGCTGTCAGAGTGTGGCTCCCGACCAGGCCAGGAGTTTGAGAAACATTGTCTGGCTCCAACGTTTTACATTTTCACTAAAACTAGGAGGAACACCCTGGTGAGTATCTCTCTTCCAGAAATCTGCAAATGTTGGCCAGTCACCCCCCCCCTACCCCACACACACACACACACACACACACACACACACACACACACACATCATACATGAACATGGTTCTGGATGATAGGTCACACCCCTCTTGACATGTAACTATTCTGTCTGAAGGAGTCAAGTGTTGACAGATCTAGAGCAACTCATGACTGGATACAACACAAATGTGTCCAGGTGTACTTTTTTAAGCCCTTCAGTAATTCTAGAACAAGTTACCCAGACCCAAGATGGTGGGAGGAGATGTCATGGTAACCCTTTGGTGTTGTTGCTGACCTTCAGATGACTGGCAGATGTAGGTCAGAAGGACGAGAGGAAGTAGGTCAGAGAGGTCACGCTGGGATTAAAGACCAGCAGGGTGTGACATTTTTTTTCCAGATAGGAAAATATCAATGTACACCAAAGCGTTAATGTGAATGAATGACAGGTTCTTATTCCTCACTGTTAAGCGCTTTGAGTGACTAGAAAAGCGCTCAATAATTCAAATCCATTGTCATTATTATTATTATTGCAACTTTCTGCGCAACTTGTGATATTATACAAAACTAGAATTTAGCCTATATTGATAGGGTAAGTAGCTGTTACAATATAGATGATCCTTTCAAAACATAACTTGGATGAAAACAATAAAACACTATGGTTTGTTAAAATACAGATTTGTTTGATAGGTTGTCAACATTTCTAAAATGATTTAACTTTGAATATTGTTTCAACATTGGTTCAATGTCAAAACAAGAACTGCAATGTTATTTCTATTTTTCTTTTCAATATTGAACGTCAAAGCTGAGAAAGCCTTCCTATTACATGAAAGAAAAATACAACACCTCACCCCATGTTTTTATCTAAATTATGCAATGCCACCTAATGTGTACATACATATGCACTAAACAGTGGAAATATTAGAAACACTTATCAGTGTGATACAAGGCTAAATTGCTCGATTGGGCCGCTAAGCAGAAATTTTATTTGCAGTCTCACCATTACTTTTTTTTATTTATGTGAAACAATTTTCATCCTTTTTTTTTATCAAACTTGAATTGTATTTGAGGCATTTTTGTAATAAAACAAATTAATGGGAAATACATATTTTATTTGTAGTGTAAAATAACTGTTTTAACATCATTAATACTGTACAGACTGTATTGTTTAGGTTGCTAAAGCCGATTTTCTTGTATTGGATTTCACAAGCTTGTTCCTAATGTTAGTTGGTGACTTTGATTAACAAAAAAACACAAAGGGCACATAAAAATTGCATTAACTAATTATCTACAGTCTTAGGTAAGAGTGGTCTTAGCCAGATTGTTAGTTTAGTTGAGCTATTTGAGTAGCAGAAAACTATTCAGATGTGGAGTAATTGAAACTTCCTTATCTTTTTGTTGATATTTGATTTGGCCGGAGCAGTCCACAGCCAGAATATGTCTGCATGTGGAAATGAGACTCAGTAAAAGAACCACATGACTCTCTAGCGATCACAGTAGACTATTGACCTCTTGGTTTTTATGAGTCACACTTAACCACTTAAGACTTCCCTTTGTAAACCACTGTGTTGTTTATAAACACCGTCTGGTCAGCAATCTTTGTCATCCCAGATAAACTTTGATTTTCAATATTAAACTTTTGTTTTCGTATTCCTTGACAACTGTAGTTTAGGCACTATATTACTCATAAAAATCAATACGAGCATTTGGTCTTGGCCCAATTTGTATTTACACTTGGGTTGTTTTTTTGTTTTAGAAGTTGCCCAGGAATAAACATGAAACAACACAAGAGTGTTGTTGAAGTATTAAAAGGCAGAACTGTGACATATGATAAATGTACATTTGCTGTTTTAAATCATGGCATTTTTACAGGTGGACAAGTCACAAAGAACGTTTTATTTGTGTAACATACGCCTATAATGGACTTAGATATATACAATGTATATGATTTAAACATATATCCTTGTGCACCATTCAATACAATTATGTGCATTCAAATAAAACATTTCAAAAGTGTCTGACATTCCAATAATAATAATGTTAATTCAAGTTATGAGAGCAAGTTATTCACTGTGATTAATCCCATTTCATTAGTGTGTTTTATGTAATTTAAAAACACTAACCGTTTCATAGCACTAATATGAACCAAGTGTGGAAAAAAAACACAATGCACCATTGCACCACTGCACTACCCACTTTGACCCCATGCCATGAGACCATGTAATCCCATGACCTCTACTCAGACCTCCTCCTGATTTACTTATGGCTGTGGACCCCCTGCCTGACTGTAATCGTATGCCTTATTTCAGTTGACCTACATTTTGAGTGTGGATACATGTCACTGCTTATGATATTGGGTATGTAAAAGGAAAACATCCAGAGCTTCCTCACTCACAAAATCTTTAAGCGGTTTAAAACCATGTTGTGTTGTAGATTCTTACAGGATCCTCACCCTCTCGAACAGGGGTGCTCACACTTTTTCTGCAGGCGAGCTACTTTTCAATTGATCAAGTCATGGGGATCTACCTCATTCATATATATAATTTACATTTAATTATTTATGAAATATATGTTTTTGTTAACAAGTTAAAGGTGTTTAATGATAATACAAGCATGTTTAACACATAGTTAATATTGTTAAAAAATTAAAGGTGTTTAATGATAATACAAGTATGTTTAATACATATAGTTAATATTGTTAACAAGTAAAAGGTGTTTAATGATAATAAATAAATAAATAAATGGGTTGTACTTGTATAGCGCTTTTCTACCTTCAAGGTACTCAAAGCGCTTTGACGCTACTTCCACATTTACCCATTCACACACACATTCACACACTGATGGAGGGAGCTGCCATGCAAGGCGCTAACCAGCACCCATCAGGAGCAAGGGTGAAGTGTCTTGCTCAGGACACAACGGACATGACGAGGTTGGTACTAGGTGGGGATTGAACCAGGGACCCTCGGGTTGCGCACGGCCACTCTCCCACTGCAAGCATGTTTAACACATAGTTAATATTGTTAAAAAATTAAAGGTGTTTAATGATAATACAAGAATGTTTAATACATATAGTTAATATTGTTAACAAGTTAAAGGTGTTTAAAGATAATACAAGCATGTTTAACACATATAGTTAATATTGTTAACAAGTTAAAGGTGTTTAAAGATAATACAAGCATGTTTAACACATATAGTTAATATTGTTAACAAGTTAAAGGTGTTTAAAGATAATACAAGCATGTTTAACACATATAGTTAATATTGTTAATAAGTTAAAGGTGTTTAAAGATAATACAAGCATGTTTAACACATATAGATTCCTTTCTTTCATGAAGACAAGAATATAAGTTGGTGTATTACCTGATTCTGATGACTTGCATTGATTGGAATCAGACAGTGGTGCTGATAATGTCCGCATTTTCGAATGGAGGAGAAAAAAAGTCCTCCTTTCTGTCCAATACCACATGAAAGTGGTTGGTTTTTGGCATCTTATTTGTCCAGCTTCCGTACTCCTTTGTATACACTTTACAAGAAATGCATTGTCGGCAAACTCCGTAGCTTGCTAGCTTGTGCACGCCAGCTTTCTGAGACTCTTATTTTGTTAGCGCAACTGTGCAACTGTGCAGTCGGTCTTTGGAGTTTTGACGACAGGTACGGCGCCAGTCTGTTGAAATAAAGTGTTTCTCGCCTTCCTGTCGGTAATTTTAATGAGCTGGCAGCAGCCAGCGTCATCTCAGAAGACCCTCGGGCGCCGTGAATGTCAATCAAGTGACAAAAGTGACGTCATAGTGAAGATTTATGATCGCTCATTTTTAGGACTATTTTTTTAATGCCTGGCTGGTGATCGACTGACACACCCTCCGAGATCGACCGGTAGCTCGCGATCGACGTAATGAGCACCCCTGCTCTAGAAAATAAAGCCCATCGGCATGTTATTCAATCAAGGGCTTCATGGTGCGCTTGAAATAGAACACCCTAAAGGACCCCTCTAATTCTGACAACATTGGAAGTTATTTCATACTTCTGGACACAAAAATTATGTTTACAGAGAACATCACCTCCATAATAGACACAGTAGTGATTTTAGGCTTGTTTTCTAACAAGTTTCTGCATATTTTGGAACATCCACTTTTAGCTCCAACATGTGGGCAGGTCTGCATCCCCTACAGAAGACTGAATGTGATCTCATATTGCATAGTAAGTGTTTTGGTAGCATTTTCATCCAGAATCACAATATTTTCATGCATAATGTGAAGGAATTATCAAATATGTCAGCCAGATGCATTGTTCTGGGGTTGTAGCAATACAACTACAAAGTGGTCAGCTTGCAAACATTTCCAAATGATGGGAATATGAGAAAGTATTGACTGAATTTCAATCATTTTAATGATTATGAGCAGGGTTTTAGTTGAAGATTGGATGGGAAAAAAATGTAAAGACTCAAGCCAAATGTGATCCTGAAAATCAGGAATACCCTCGAGGCAAGAAAGACTAAGGCTCAATCCCAATTCTCCCTCATCCTTCTTCTTCTGAACCCTCACCCTTGGCTTTGACATCTAGTAACATGGCAAAGTGTTGAAAATATCCGCTTAGGAACTCGGACGTTTTGCCACGACATCAACCCTCGCCTTTATCCACACTGTTTATGACCAGAGGAGGTGGCATATCAAGTCTGGCGATGGAAAGGGGGCGTTCCATGTGTAGTTAGTTATCTACCGAGAAAATGACTGCCAGATTAATTTTCAGGATCAAAAACTATATAAATGAAAGTGAAATGTCAATCATCTGAAGTCTATGGGTCCTTTAAGAATGTCGGAATGCATTTTAAAAATATGTAAGTCCGGAGAATTCTCTGGAAAGCTCAAAGAAGAGATCAATCAAGGAGTATTAAAAAGCAAGCAAAGTCAATGAATGTTCCGAAAGATACAGATTGGAAGCATAGTTTGCAAGTTAAAGGAACAATGTCTACAATACTTCAACGTGGCAGAAAGAAAACGTGTTTAATGAGAGAATACAGGCAAGTGCCACTCCAACTCTAAGGCATATACCATGACTTCCCAAAAAACACAAGAAAAGCCAGCTCCAATTGGCTCAAACTATATGATTAAGCCAAAGAGATTTTGGGATTCTGTTTTGAAACAAAATGTGAACTGATCTGGCTGACGAATCAGTGCTATGTCTTGAAATGAACACGTTGCCTACAGTGAAGCATGGCATGACTCAGGGATGCTCTGGGGATGCTTTGCTTCCTGTGGTACTGGAAATCAGCAGCCTGTGAAGGACAAGATGGATTCAATCAAATGTCAGGAAATTGTGTGAGAGAATGTCATGACGTCTGCGAGGAAGCTAAAGCTTTAATGCCATTAGACCTTCCAAAAGGACAAAGATCCACAAAGGCCACCAAGGACTGATTTCAGAAGAAGTCCTGTAAGATACTAGAGTGGCCACAGACCGTCTGGGGTCGCCTTTTTTTTCCTCCTTGCTTTTTCCTTTTCTTATTTTTCACTTGCTGCCGCCAATCTGGCGGCCTATCAGCCAGTCCTGTCTATCTCTGTCATATTTGTGTTTCTTGGAAGGGGATGTCAGTAAACAGGTTTTGTTGGACTTTTTGGGTAAAATGACCCGTAAAGCATCTTATTTTTTGTAATTGTGCAACTTCACGAATAATTGTTCACCCTTGCACACCCTGATTTTAGCTGGTTACTTATTGCAACATGGCAACAATGAATAATGTGTAAAGACTCCCTGCATCACTAAGACAGTAAATGTCCCATCTCTGCACCTGGCATGTCGCCATAGCAACAGTTAATAACAACACATTCTTTCCGCAGCGCTCACATGCTCTGCTACATACTTTTACTAAATATATATACTTTATAAGCTGTGTACTCACTATATCGCAGCAACGCATCCCAAAAGGCCAGTTTGTTACCCACAGGTTCCTGTGACATCACCATCAGTTATAAAGTTGTGACATGTGTGTCTGCAGCTTGGAGACCTGTTGCATTGCAGAACATGAGGGTCTGAATCACATCAACTATAACCTCCTAAGACTCAGTGCCCTCTGCAGTGGACATATGTTTGTTGTCTGTTTCTTTTATCAGAGTTACAAATATTGGATAAAATAACATTGTCCACAAATGCAGTGAATGTATGGCTTTAGTTTCACAGGATTTGCAACAAATACATGTGTTGGCTTTTTAGCAGTTACCTACAGATTTTACTAAATGTGTGCAGAAAAGCAAAATCTCCTTGTTCTGTCGAGGGGCTTTGTTTAAGAGTATTTTAAGTGTGTGTGCACTCATGTGTGACGGAGAGAACGCAGCCAAGAAACACAGTTGGAAGGTTTTGGTTAACTGATGGATGGAGTAGGATTTTTAAGCCAGATAGAAATAGACCCAAACCTTAATATCTGCTCCAACAAAAATGTGATCTGATGACATTACAGGCAAAGTACCTTCTACCATGTCACGGTCAAATTGATTAACCTGAATAACTGTAACATAGAACATGTTTACAAAATCAAAGTTAGATTTTCCCAATAGCTATCAAAGAGTTGAGCACAGATACAGAAACCTAATCTCAATGAGTCCAATGAGATGTCTCAAGACTGATGGAAGAGTCAAACAGAGAAGAAAATGAAAATTATGAAGCAGAAAAAGGCTTGATGAGAAGCCAGAGATCCCTAAGACTCATTAGTGGAACCATAAAATGGGAACGGGGCTTTGTACGTTTGTAAAACATCTCAACTGTCTTCAAGGTAAGTTCACAATCAAATTCTGCAAGAGGGTGAAACTAAACACGAATGGAAGGAAGGCTCAGACTATTTCTATAATGTCATCAGCATGACTGGGAATTGGGCAGCAAGGTGACACAGGGGTTAGTGCATGTGACTCACAATACGAAGGTCCTGAGTTCAATCCCGGGCTTGGGATCCTTCTGTGTGGAGTTTGCATGTTCTCCCCGTGACTACGTGGGTTCCCTCTGGGTACTCTGACTTCCTCCCACCTCCAAAAAACATGCACCTGGGGATAGGTTGATTGGCCCTAATGTGTGAATGTGAGTGTGAATGTTGTCTGTCTATCTGTGTTGGCCCTGCGATGAGGTGGAGACTTGTCCAGGGTGTACCCCGCCTTCCGCTCGAATGCAGCTGAAATAGGCTCCAGCACCCCCCACATCCCAGAAAGGGACAAGCAGTAGAAAATGGATGGATAGATTACTGGAAATTAATTTGTGTAATGAAACTAGGCCATATGTGATAAGTTTGATGTGTTATAACATATTGCAATAAAATCCTAAAAAATACATTTACATTTGATAAAAAAATTGTTGTCCTGTTATGTCTGCATGGCCTGTTTTGATTGTTTTGAAAGAACCCTATTTTACACAATCACTGTTACACAATATATTCCCTTTGCTTACTTTAAAAACAGTTTTAAATATATATATTATACTATTACTTTAGGATAGTCAATGTAACACTTGTATAGCACTGCAGATGGATATAGCTGCCGACAAAATCGTGTACCAAGATAGGTGCATCTTGCCTACAATCAAGTATTGTGGTCATTACTGCCAGGGTCTGGTCTGGGCCTGTATGAGTTCTGCTGGCCCTGGAGCACTACGGTTCATTGAAGTCTTGTGTAACATCATGCATGACAGCAGTTCATACTTAATGCATATGCATATGTCTGCTTATTTATAGATACATTTTCTGTAGGACTTTGGGACAATTGCTGACCTTTGCTCAGATTTCTATAGTTTTTGTGGCCCAATCGATTGATCAGATCTATGCCATAATTCTTTATTAATGCTATTGTGTTTGTTCATTTATAAAAATGATTACCAAAAAAATGTGTTGAATAAATATGGGCGTCCTGATCCAATATTGATAACGAAAGAAAAAATGATTATATCAGCTTGCATCTACAATTTCCGACATGAATGCTGCTGCAACGTGTTTACTTGTACAAAACTGGACAACCAGTTAACATCTCCAATAAACACACAAAGGTGGTATTTTCTTGTATTTTAGTGAAGCCGTTTTGAAAAAGTAAACACGGTATGCCATAGGCTAATAGGAGCTAGCAACTATGCAACAGCTAAGCACACAATAGCACACAAGCTAGAGATATGTAATATGTGTCCTTAACTGAAAAATATTGCAATGTAAAACACCACATTTGGCAATATGAACAAGTATAAAATGATTATAGTTTCATATTACTTACAGATACAAAAGTATCAAAGTCAGAAGCATATCAAAAAGTGGACTTTACAAAGGATGACAACAGCTAGAAGTAGGGATTGTCATGAGATGTTCGATTTCTCCCATGCTGTTTGTCACTGCTTTTAAGATCCTCCTAATAGGGGCAAGGATGATGGTCGGAGGAGTGAAGCTTCCATCAGGTCAAATGCTACCACCAGTGAGAAGCTGTATAGACGACATTACCACCATTATTCAGACAGCAACATGTACAGCAAGATTGCTGAAGAGGATTGATAAACTGGTTGGGTGGGCGAGGATGAAGATTAAGCCTACTAAATCCTGCACTCATTCCCTCAGGAAGAGTCAGAAGTGACTATGCTACCTTTGTCGCAGGCAGTGAGGCGATCCCATTGCAGGCAAGCAAACCCGTTCGAAGTCTAGGCTGTACCTACACGACAGAACTATCGGGCAAGCAGATGGGGTTAACGGTGAGGATGCAGCTGGCAGACGGCTTAGCTAGGATCAATCAGAGCCAGCTGCTCGGCAAGTATAAAGTATGGAGTTACCAGTCCATACTGTACCCAAGAGTGATGTGGCCCTTAAAAATGTACGATGTCCCCTCCTCAGTGGCCGACAAGATGGACAGGCAAGCAAAATCATTCTTTTATCAGGAAGTGGCTGGGACTGCCAAGATGCTTGTCTAATGCAGGCTCTTTGGCAACAACATGCTACAACTGCCACTGCGATCCATCAGCCTGGGATACAAGCAGAAGATGACTAGATTGGTGCTGGAGTTGAGGGATTCCACTGACCAGCTGGTGAGAGCAGCTGGACCCCAGATTAAAAAAGGGAGGAAATGAGAATCCTAGGAAGAGGTGTACAGGTTGATCAGCAGGCCAAAGGAGCATGAGGTTGTCAGCCGAGTCCAGCAGGGACGAGCAGGCCTCTTCAGTTCTAAGGCCTCTAAAAAAGAGCATTGAGCCATGGTGGTGGCAGGAGTAACAAAGACGGAGAAAGAACGCCTCAATGTGAAAGCGGTGTCTCAAAGCTGGCAAGGAAGCTGGACGGCATATGATGGCGTCAAAGATAGGCCCATGTCATGGTCATATCTGTGGAAGAACCCCCAAGCCAGGCTCAGTTTTCTGATCAGATCCAGCTTGTCCCTGAACCCTTCATTAATTGGTGTGGCACTAAAGAGGCCTGTTCCCTCTGTTATGCCATCACTGCGAGTCTCCAGCACATCTTGTCAGGCTCCAAGACAGCACTGTCCCAAGGTCTCTATCGGTGGCGACACAAGCAACTGCTAAGGAAGTTAGCAGAGGAGGCAGAGTCATTCAGACAGGAGGCAAACAGCAGACCTCCCGTTCCAGCAAAACCCCGCTATTCTGTTTACAACAGCCGCATAGAACACTAGCACAACCCTCCTAAGAGAGACAGCAGGCCTCTTCTCACCCGACACTGAGTCGTCTATGAGGATCGACCTGGGGAAGCAACTCCGCTTCCCCAGGGAGATTGTACAAACATCATTACGGCCAGACCTGATCAACCTGGCGGGAGAGTGCATGGAGGCTAGCTGGAAATCTTACACGCAACCCGTTGAAGTGGGATGCAGGCTCTTTGTCGGGTCTTCAACCATCTACCTACTCTGCGACTTTGGCTGCAAAGGAGCATCGTATCAAAAAGCCATTAAAGACGGATTCCGGACACAGCGTGCAGGTAGGAAATTATTTATTCTTCATAAATCATGCGGGAAAAAACAGGAAACACCAAAAGCGTGCCAATAGCACGGATGGCAAAGCAAAGTAGAACCTAGCATGGAAGCTGGCATCTAAAATAGGAATCAAATTATAGCGCCTAGCGTGGAAGCTAGTATATCAAGAGGAATCAAAGAACTAACTGTCGTTACCTCTTGCGTGATGCAAACTAGGAAGCCAGACCGAGTGTGGCGAGCAACGTGAATAAATAGCTCTCTGATTAGTGCCGAACACTAATCAGAGGCAGGTGAAACCAATTAGTACCCATGGTAACCAAAAACAAACCCAGAAGTGCAGAAAACAGGAACATAGGGAGTCCAAAACTAACAGAACATAACTAAACAAAATATGATCCGGACCACGGATCATGACAATATGTCCATTCCAGACGGTTAATAATAAATAGTTTAGTGTTTTTAGACCTACCATTGTTCTTTGTTTGAAAACAATATTCAAGCATTTTCTCACATTCCACACTACAAAATAACAAAAGTAAGTATGACTTATACTGATATTGAAACGGATATGTATCGGTATTAGCCAATACTCAAGGCTTCAATATCGGTATTGTATCGGTACATCCCTACTAATATTTACAGTGGGTTACTTTGAGGCACAAAACCTTGCAAAATTCTTGTGAGAACCGGCAAGAAGAAGTTTATTGGCTCATGAGGATGGTTTTATTCAGATGTATTCCAATTCAACATGAAACTAGACATGCCAACCATAACATCTAATATGGGACAGTTTGAATGTGATGATTAACTGACTAAAGCTGTAACATTTCGGCAACCATCCAAGACGTCTGCAGCCATGTGTCTACTAATTGGTTGTCCATCATTCCAACCGTGTCCACAGGGATTTTGGCACAAGACAAACACAGCAAAAGACTAATATTAACTAGAAGGCTACGGAAAAGATCACTAAATTATGCTCTCAGATCTTGAACGCGGCTTGAAACGAAATGTTCAATGAAGTTTGAAAATATTCCCCTTACCAGTAGATGCAAAAGTCTGAGCTCCAGTGTGCAGAGTGATATATACTCTTGTGCAAACATTCAACAGAACTAATAAAACACATTTTGATGAGAGTAGAGGGACTATGACATTTCCAAGTCTCAAATAACCATGTTGTAATAAAACAAAGCCATACATGTTCCCACAGTTTTGCTCAACTATCGTTTAAAAAAAATATGACTTATACATTACCAGCCCATTACTGGTCACTATGTTAATGCTGTAAACTTCAATGATCCAATTTCTACATTGTGTCACCAATTTACAGTGGACTAAAGACTTCATGTTACATAACCTATACAAATACAGTACCACACACAAAGGCAATATACTATAAGAATCTGATTGTCAGATCATACAACTCATGCGCAGAGCTCACTCAGCATGTATGATGAATTACACTTTAAATGTAGTGATTCTACACTAATTATGCTATGCTCTTGACTTAGAGTTCCTGCTGTATCTGTCTGTCGAGCTGGGCTGTTACCTGGATTAGGTTAGCCAGACTGACGGACTGGTGTTTTGGGAGGCCTACACTGGGACTGCATTACCACAGACTGACAGGCCTGACAAATAAATCCCATTACGGGAGTAAAAAGAGATCTGCAAGGATGGAGTAGAGGGGGGTAAAATGGAGCTGCATGTATTTTAAATGTATTTTTAAATACAAATCCCTGAATGAAGTGTTTTTCATTACACTAATCACAGAGAACCAAATAATCAGGCATGAAGGCAAGGTAGATATGACATAACCTTGCTCAACAGTACCTGTGTAGTGCTCAATGCACTTTTGTTTATGTCCCCAGCAGGACGGTTTTCCTCCTAAAGCCAAGTCCCAGTTGTTGAGGATGAGGAATAAGTCGAATTGTTACAAAGAGAGCATGAATAGGAAAGATGGAGCTTTTGTAAACAGAGCAGGTAACAAGGTTATGTAAACCGTCTTCCATTAATACTTCTAATCGGAATTCACATCTCAGAAAGAATCACTAAGTCTCAAACAAGTATGCAGCAAAATAATTGGATGCTGAAAAACTACCCAACTATACCCACTTTCTAATATTGCTGAAAGTATTAGTCCAGAGGCAGCACGGTGGCTCGGGATCTTTCTGTGTGGAGTTTGCATGTTCTTGTGGGTTCCTTACGAGTACTCCAGCTTCCTCCCACCTCCAAAGACATGCACTTGGGGATAAGTTGATTGGCATCACTAAATTGGCCCTAGTGTGTGAATGTGAGTGTGAATGTTGTCTGTCTATCTGTGTTCGCCCTGCGATGAGATGGCGACTTGTCCAGCGTGAACGCCGCCTTCCGCCCGAATGCAGCTGAGATAGACTACAATAATCATCAAGCTGCAACAATGCATTAAAGGGGAACATTATCACCAGACCTATGTAAGCGTCAATATATACCTTGATGTTGCAGAAAAAAGACCATATATTTTTTTAACCGATTTCCGAACTCTAAATGGGTGAATTTTGGCGAATTAAACGCCTTTCTATTATTCGCTCTCGGAGCGATGACGTCACATTGTGACGTCACATCGGGAAGCAATCCGCCATTTTCTCACTTTCGTCGGTGTGTTGTCGGAGGGTGTAACAACACGAACAGGGACGGATTCAAGTTGCACCAGTGGCCCAAAGATGCGAAAGTGGCAAGAAATTGGACAAAATTTGTTCAAAATACAAGGCTGTGGGGAAAGCCGACGAAATGGTCAGTCGTTTGTTCCGCACACTTTACCGACGAAAGCTATGCTACGACAGAGATGGCAAGAATGTGTGGATATCCTGCGACACTCAAAGCAGATGCTGACATCAACTCCAAAACTGGACGGATCAGCTTTCAGGAAAAGAGAGCGGATGAGGGTATGTCTACAGAATATATTAATTGATGAAAACTTTATTCATTACTCGCGGTTTTACTTAAATTATTATACATAAACTGTGTTTACCAATAATTTAGCTTAAAAACATGTATTTTTTTCAATAATTCGAGTACATTCGGGTAGTCTTGTGTAATGCAGTATTTTGTGTCTATTTAGGTATGGTTAACCTGAGTGATGAAATCGTGGAAAAATATATGTTCTTAGCGCGCCTGAAATGGGCTGTCTGCACTCTCAAAGTGCATGTTGTTGCCAAATGTATTTCATATGATGTAAACCTAGTTCATAGTTGTTAGTTTCCTTTAATGCCAAACAAACGCATACCAATTGTTGGTTAGAAGGCGATCGCCAAATTCGTCCTCGCTTTCTCCCGTGTCGCTGGCTGTCGTGTCGTTTTCGTCGGTTTCACTTGCATACGGTTCAAACCGATATGGCTCAAAAGCTTCAGTTTCTTCTTCAATTTCGTTTTCGCTACCTGCTTCCACACTACAACCATCCGTTTCAATACATGCGTAATCTGTTGAATCGCTTAAACCGCTGAAATCCGAGTCTGAATCCGAGCTAATGTCGCTATACCTTGCTGTTCTATGCGCCATGTTTGTTTGTGTTGGCATCACTGTGTGACGTCACAGGAAAATGGACGGGTGTATATAACGATGGTTAAAATCAGGCACTTTGAAGCTTTTTTTAGGGATATTGCGTGATGGGTAAAAATTTTTTTAAAACTTCGAAAAATAAAATAAGCGACTGGGAACTGATTTTTAATGGTTTTAACCCTTCTGAAATTGTGATAATGTTCCCCTTTAAGGCTGACTGTTGCAACAAATCAGACATTTTTCAGCATCCTCTTGCAAACAAGCTAACAAGCCAAATACTGGAGTCTGTTTTTTGCTTCAAAGTGTGGATTTATACCTGTGTACAAAAACTGACTAAACTAATTTTGACATGTGCTAAGGCAGTAATATATGATAAAACGATGTTGCAGCTGAAGAAGGACTTCCCTTCCCTTATTCCCTCTTTATCAGAAAAGAAAAACCGCGAGGTGAACAGCTGATTTTACTACTTCTGGCGCTGCCGTAAGCTGACTCACGTCCCATATGTGACCATAGGATGATCAAATATACTACAGCACTAGGGCTGTAGTGGCCATAAAGAGTTAGCTTCTACAGCTGGGGTGTTCAAAGAGCGGCACAGGGGCCATCTGTGGCTCGTGATTTGTTGGTCATTGGCCCTTGGCTCATTACAAAAAACACCAGCAAAAATTAAGAAAACAGCAAGAAGCACAGTGAGAGAAAAAAAGGAATGTTGACATCAGCCAAAAATAAAACTTCAAAGCTTTGTCTGTATCAAGGGACAGAAAATCTCCCTTGAAGAAGAAGGTAGAACGCTAACTGGAAAGATTGTTGCCAATACCTTTGCAAGCACCTACGTAAAGGAAAGCAACACCAACAGTCCTCAGTACTTGCAGAAGGAAGTAAGAATAGAGGAGAGGAAAAAGAAAACTGGAAAACAGCCGGGACTGAATGCCATGAAAAAAGACTTTACAGTGGCAGAGCTGAGGCAAGCCATCAATAAGCTGAACACTGCAACACTGCACAGAAGAATGAGGACCAACAAACAGACCTGGGAGTTCCGTTTCACAAACTAACGAGCTGGAAAAAACACATCAGCTAGGCAGAAGGTAAAGCCAGAAGACAGCTTAACATCATGCGTGAACTGGCTTGAACCACCTAGGACGCAAATGAAAAAGTGCTAAAGTCAGTCGGTGCAGTAAGACCACACCTTGAGTACAGGTCCAATTATTAGACAGCTGCCAAGACACACCAAGAGACTCGGCACAAAGTCAAAAACCAAGCACTGAGATTCATCACAGGTGCAATTTTATCAACACCAATCAACAACATGGAAGTAGAGACTAGCATCCCTCCCCTTTTCCAAAAGAATAGAACAGAAGGCATTGGCACAAGCCAAAAAGTATGAATGCATTCCAGACCATCCAATGAAGGCCAGACTCCAACAACTGTCCTGAAGCAGACTCAAACAATCCAGTTTGGCCTTAGAAACAAGAATCATGCAACAAAACATCAGGAAAAACTCCCAGACCATGTTGAACCCACTTCTTTTGCCCTTGACACTCCTCCGTGGGAAGAACGAATAATCAACGTCACGGTCAACACTGCCGTTCCCCATATACAGTAACAACAAAAATGAACAAAGTGACGTGTAGAGATCATCAACCAAAGCCATGCTTGAAGAAAGATACCCTCAAGAGACGTTGATCCAAGTTGATACCAATGGATCAGCCACTGACGCTGTCAAATGTGGAGGCGCTGGGGCCCACATCCAATTCTCCAGTGGAAGAAAACAAGCATAAGTGATAACAACAGGCCTGCATTGCACCAACTATAGAGCAGAAGTTGAAGCACTGATACATGCAGAAAACCCCATCAGCAGTAGAATGGACAATACCCAAGTCGTTTTTCTGACAGACGCACTCTCTGTGCTGCAAGCCTACAATACTGGTAAACGCACAGACTCAACACCTACCTATATTTTAAAATAGATCCCCTCCCATTGCGGTATTGAAGGTAACAAAGAAGCAGACAAAATGCCACAGAAGGTGGCCAATCAAAACCAAGAAAACAACCCAGTCAGTTTGACAGAGATAAAAAATATCATCATAAAAGTTATGTTTAAACCACCACAAAATGCAGATTCATACCGTGAGCTGCCACGACCCGACCAAGTGATCATACTCGGGCTCCGTACAGGGCACAACAAACTGAACACCTCCACAGAAAGATCAATGTTGTGTCCTCTCCAATGTGTCCATGTGGAGAAGCAGAACAGGACACATCCTACAAGACTGTAGGAATGTCCAGGCACTGAGGGAGGAGATGTGGCCTGACCTAACTTCGCTGGAGCAAAAACTGTACGGCCGGGTGGATGATCTACAGACAAAGGCAAGATTCATCTTGATGGCTGGTCTCCAAGTGTAACAAGTGGCAATGAAAAGAAGAAGAAAAGCAAAAACAGCCAAAAGCAAAAGTGGAACAAGAGACCTAGTACGATGACTTGATGACAGAATTTATGGTGAAAGCTGAGAATTGTGTGTATGTTTGCTATAAAAAATAATCTATATGTATATAATGGCTTTTGGTTACTGCAGTTTGCATCAGTTCTCTGGCTTTCATCACTTTTTTTCCCCTAACCATGACCACGATTAAGGCAGATGCAGCTGAAGAACAGGATGGGAAATGTTGTAGAGTGGAAATGGAGATGGCAACGAGAGGTTCAGAGCAGTGGAAGGTGGAGGAAATGGAAACCATATGCAGTTACATAAAGTCTATGTCAACATCTCACCTAGAGATGGAATAGAGTGCTTGAAAAGCTGATGGGGGGTATAGTCAGTGTGTGGGGTTGCTTATTGTAGGACCCATATCAATGAAGCCAGTAGTGTTGTTGTTTTTTTCCTATTTCCAAAACCAGTATAAACACAGTATAAAAGTGGGTCAGAGGGGGCAAAACACAGTCAGTCAACGCCTTGAACCGCAAATACTGTTTCGTAGGCTTTCTGGTTTTTATTTTTAAAAGTATAAACACACAATAATAAAAACTATGAGGATCAATGACTTAACTAGACTTTAAATATTGAGCTAAAACTACACGGACAAGGATAATGATATCAATCGTTAAACTTTGTGTAGCTCTTGAATGTGTTGATTACCTTTTTCAACGTGGTGTTTAGCACTCCAAAACCTGTGTCAATGCTGGCCCATAATTCAATTAAACAACAAAAGCGGTCTTTGTTTTTAAATACTAGACACAGGGATTTATACCAATGGAACACATGTGCATGCAGTTTAATTCATCGGTCTTCTGTAACCAGGAGCAAAAATATCTTCATTAACCTCTGGGCCTTAGTGTGACCTAATCAAAGAACTAAGTAAAACACATCATGCATTAGCTTCACAGGCTTGACCCACAAACCATCACAGTAGTTTAGGAGAGAGTGTAACAACATCATTCATTTACTTCTGTGTCTTTGAATAACTTTTTGACACACTTCATGAGGGTTAACTAATTTTTGCTATACAGAGGTGGCGACTTGTCCAGGATGTACCATGCCTTCTGCCCGTGTGCAGCTGGGATAGGCTCCAGCTACTCCCCGTGACCCCGCAAGGGACAAGCGGTAAAAAATGGATGGATGGATGAAGTTAACATACATTTGATTTTTTTTTAAATATATAGATTTTTTTGCTTAACTCTTAGATGTTACACTATCTGTGAGCTTAATTAGATGGAGAAAGAATAAAAATCAGCGTTAAAATGTTACAACTATTTACATGATTTTTAAAATGTGTATTAAACGTACACTACTACATTAAAGGACCCACAGCGTCCAGATGACCAATTTTCTTTGTGCTCCTGAAAATTAATCTTGCAGTCATTTCCGATTATATCAGTTAGTTTTTGAGTAATCGATAGACAACTAATTCCAGTTGGAATGCCCCAATTAACTTATTCACACTTATTTGGACTGGCATTTAACACAAGCTAAGCTGGACATATTTATGGACATTTTTTGCGTTTTATTTACAAATTTTATTTTACTATTTGTATGCATAGGGTTTTTTGTTGTTGATGTGTAGTGCTTCTTTGTTTTTTTCTACAATTGTATTTATTGGTTTGTTTATCTGTGTTTTATATGTAGAATGTTATGTATCTATTGTAATTATTATCATATATTATTATTTATTCATTTGAAATCTCTTATACTTCTGTTTCTAATGTGTACAACACTTTGGGGCAGTAGTGTCTGTTTTACAATTGTGCTATATAAATAAATACACCTTGACTTTTATCTTTCCATCGTCACACTTGATATGCTGCCCTCTTGGTGTGATGTTATCTACAGAACTAGAACCATTTCCCTGCATAGACAGTGTGGATAAAGGCATGTAAAAATAGTATTTTGATCACCTAATTGCATGCTTTTGTCGCCCTGGTCCATTATTACTTCAAACGAATATGGTTAACATTATGAACAAAAAATAAATATAAAATATTTGCCATTTCCAGGCTTCCCTACTCTTCCATTGACACCATAGCCTGTGTTTCCTCATGCTCTCTCACAATTTCCTCAAGCATCTTGAAGAAAACATCAGTAGAAGAGGACACAAAATACAGTACTAGCGGCTTCCTTTCATTTTCTTTTGTTTTTTGAGCGCTGGCCTGCTCATCTTTATGCATTTTTCCGTAGGTTCTTACCAGAGGTGTGGACTCGAGTCACATGTCTTGGACTCGAGTCAGACTCGAGTCATGAATTTGATGACTTCAGACTCGACTTGAAAAAATGTAAAGAGACTTGCAACTCGACTTCGACTTTAACATCAATGACTTGTGACTTCACTTGGATTTGAGCCTTTTGACTTGACAAAACCCAAATATTAAAAAGTTATTCAGGAGCGCTCTGTATCTTTCATTGTGTACGTGTGTGTGTCTGTCAGCATGTGTGCTGTCAGTACAACATCCAATCAAATTACATCAACTTTGTTTTGATCCGACAGCATTCATCCGACAGCATTCATCCAATCAAATTGCAGGACAACCAATGAAGAAGAGCTGGCAAACGTTTTGTTTGGGTTTAAAACTACGACTTGGTCAACAAAAAAGGAATTGCAGTATGCAAAACATGCGGTTCGAAGATTACAGACGGAGACCCAACAACTTCCAACTTCGTTCGACATTTGAAGATGCACAAAGAAGGGTAAGTTTTGAATGTAAGCTAACGTTTATTGGCATAACGTTACGTTAGTCCATGTATCACACACAGTAACGTTGGACAATGTATCACACACAGTAACGTTACGTTAGTCCATGTATCACACACAGTAACGTTAGACAATGTATCACACACAGTAACGTTACGTTAGTAAATGTATCACACACAGTAACGTAACGTTAGACGGCGGTCAGCAGCACCGCATATTTTTGTCAATAGGGAATCCAAAACAGGTTCGGTTTTGATTGTAATTGAAAACCTGTTGCAAAAGAATGTCACAGTCGCCACATTTTTAATGGGAAATAAAGAACACATTTGGACTTCAAGTCAGGTTAGTTTGTAAATATTGTTAATTAAGTTAAGTGAGTAAATATTGTTAATTAAGGTCATAGCCACATGTTTCAATCATCAGTTGTTAACTTGAGAACATTTGTTATGTCCTGTCTTTGCTCTGTTGAGGGCACTTTCGTCAGAAATTTGCATTTCCTTGTATTCTGCTATGTGGTTCACAACATCCCCAGCGTTTTACAACTGCAACTTGAAGTAATAAGGGGGTTTTCAATACCCAAAAGATGTGTCCTTACAGTAGAGTCAAAGGAAAATATATTGTAACGCTCCACATTTAGATCCTGCAAAGATGGAGTGAGCGTATTTGGCAGGAGGATGTTTTTGGTCGGACAATGTGAGATTTAAATCACTCGTGTCGTTAGCTGAAGTATTATTCTTGGTATTCAGTATGACTGGGCAACTGTTCAAGGCTTCCTTGAAATATGTGTCCCCTTGCACCCTCCAGCTCTGAGAGCACACTTCTCATTGAACGTTGTTGCATCATTGTAAGCAAAAGTCTGATGAAACATCTTGTAAACATTCAAAAAACTTTAGAATATGAAGAAACTTTAAAAGTAGGTCTACATGCGTGCTTTGTTGTGAACTGTAAAAAAAAAAAAAATGGATGTAGGTTTGTGAGGTAAGATGTTTTCAGTCATTTCCGTAAGACTTTCAAAATCCTCCAGATTATAATTAATGTCATAATAGGACGCAATACTGCATTTCTGGCCCAACCATGGGGCATCATGGCTTAGTGGGTAGATTGGCTGTCTTGTAACCGGAGGGTTACTGGTTCGACCCTGGCTAGACAAGCTCATGTTACGGTGTCCTTGAGCAAGACACCAAATCCCTATCTGCTGGGTCGTGGTTAGCGTCTTGCATAGTGGCTTCTTCCGCCATCATTATTCCACAATCTTGATGCCCTTAATGTGCAATGACAATAAAAGACTATGCTATTATATTAATTTTTCACAAGGATGATATTGGTACCTCAACTGACGAATACCTTAACGTACAAGTATTTTCAGATTTGAGCGGTCTCTCATCTTTTTGTTATGCTTAAAAATGCAAGCATACTTTGAGTTACGAGCCACCCTGCCGCGAGATGGCGTAGCGAATGCCACAGTAAACGCTGTAAGAGCCGCCCAAAACATCTGCTTTTACTTGCTGGCATTAGCTTATAGCTCGAGATTGATATAACTTGGTTTTCCAACAATTGGAAACCAAACATTCAGCAGCAATCTAGCTTCCACAGCCTTTGAGCAGACATCCTGCTGCTGTTGAGGATTGCTCCTCCACCCATGGCTCGGTTTAATGAACACGTCTGAAGCTGCTCCAGGTGCCCAGGTATGGAAGTATTATTGTATCAAAATTATTTGCAAACGTGTATCTCAATCTGTGCGCGTGTAATCCAATTTGCATGCATGTGTACTAATTTGTCTGTATAGCAATCCGAGTGTGTGTATTCAGATCTGCGTACGTGTGTTTCAGAGCTGTGTACGTGTTTTAAGTTGTCTGTCTGTCCCTAATCAGAATTGCGGGAAGAAAGAACCCTCGATAGGCTGTGAACTTACACGTAACTTTTGCGACACTTCTGCCCTGTACGATTTTAGCGTGCACATCCAGATTCGTGAGGGTGTAATACAACGTGTGCGTATGCATTCAGAAGTGCGTGCATGTAATACAATCTGTGTGTGCGTATCTGAGGTGTGCTTATATTTAACCAACAACGGAAGATACTACGCAATATAAACCAATCAGAAACAACGTACAGATGAGGTGCATGAAAGAGAGACGCCAGGACCCGCCTTACGTTGTTTCTGATTGGTTTGAATTGCGTAGTGTCTTCCGTGGTTGGTTAAACGTAGGCACAGTGGATTGATAGCTTGGTCTGGGATTGGTTATTTTGATCTGTCTGTACGGCGATTTGAACGCGTAAAAAGAGTTGTCTGTCTGTAACTTCCTTTTGCCTTTTCTTATACTCACCACTAGTTGGCATTTTGGCAGCCACTGATCGTGGTATTTTGCGTTGAAGTTAACATCGATGGACCACGTTGAACACTTGATCAGAGCTGCCAAGCTTCACGCTTTGAGCATGACAGTCACGCAATTTAACCCTTTGTCATGCGACACGCTACACTTGACATTTCTTACACTTATGTTCCCCATTCACTACTATATTTTTACCATTATAATAGACCTTGGTTTTCGCAGCTTGCCGTAGTTCGGGTAACTCTGTTCGATTGATCAAAACAACTAATCCCACACCCAGCCATCAATTCACTGTGCCTACGTTTAACCAACCATGGAAGACACTCCGCAATTTAAAACAATCAGAAACAACGTAAGGTGAGTCTTACCGTCTCTCTTTCACGCATGTCAGCTGTACATTGTTTCTGTTTAAATTGCGTGGTGTCTTCCGTGCATACTTGCCAACCTTGAGACCTCCATTTTTTTTTTTTTTTTTTTTTTTTTTGGGGGGGGGGGGCGTGGTTAAGAGGGGAGGAGTATATTTACAACTAGAATTCATCAAGTATATATAAGAAATACTTGACTTTCAGTGAATTCTAGCTATATATATATATTTATTTTATTATATATACAGTATATATATATATATATATATATATATATATATATATATATATATATATATATATATATATATATATATATATATATACATACAGTATATATATATATATATATATATATATATACATATACATATATATATATATATATATATATATATACATATATATATATATATATATATATATATATATATATATATATATATATATATATATATATATATATATATATAAATAAGAGAAATACTTGAATTTCAGTGTTCATTTATTTACACATATACACACACATAACACTCATCTACTCATTGTTGAGTGAGAGTTAAGGGTTGAATTGTCCATCCTTGTTCTATTCTCTGTCCCTATTTTTCTAACCATGCTGAACACCCTCTCTGATGATGCATTCTGCTTCGTCTCCTTGTTGTGTGCGCAGTTGTGCACTGCACTCTCTAAAAGCCGTAGATGTTATTGTCACATATGCATGTACAGCAGATGGCAGAATTGTCCTGTTTAAGAGTGTCACAACATTGCTGTTTATGGCAGACGAACTGCTTTACGGTAGACGAAAACCTGACTGCTGTTGTTGTGTGTTGTTACCGCGCTGGGAGGACGTTATGGTCCGCATGGAGCTGGAGGGGGCGTGGCCTCCAGCTCCGCCTGAATTTCGGGAGATTTTCGGGAGAAAATTTGTCCCGGGAGGTTTTCCGGCGAGGCGCTGAATTTCGGGAGTCTCCCGGAAAATCCGGGAGGGTTGGCAAGTATGCTTCCGTGGTTGGTTAAAAGTAGACACACCTCAGATACGTACATGCAGATTTTATTACACGAACGCACTTCTGAATGCACGCGCGCTAGTTGTATTACATGCTCACAAATCGGGATGTGCGCGCTCAAATTTTACACGGCAAAAGTCACGCGTAGAAAAGACAGCCAATTAAGGGTTCCTGCTTCTCGCAGATCATAGATACGCACACGCAGATTGTATTACACGCCTGCGCTTCTGAGTACGCGCGCACAAGTTGCATGACACGCGCATGAATCTGGATGCTCGCTGAAATCTTACACGTCAGAAGTGTCTCAAAAGTCCCGTGTACTGTAAGTAGACAGCCTATTGAGGGGTTATTTCTGATTAGGAACAGTCAGACAACTTAAAACACACGTACGCGGATCTAAAACACACGAACACGGATCTGAATACACACACTGGAATTGATATACGGACACACAAATTAGTACACATGCATGCAAATTGGATTACACGAGCACGGATAGAGATACATGTTTGCAAATAATTTTGCTCCAATATTATTTCCATATCCAAAGCAGTCTGTCGCTCCACCGCGATGTCTCAGGTTCTGCTGCCCAGACTCGTGTGTTAGTAACTGTCCCAGCACATCACCTGAAAAGTGTCCACTCTTCTCCCTGCAACACTAATTGTGGGAGATATTGTGATGGGACACAAGTAGGGGATTGTATTTTTGTATGTTTCATTGCCATGCATGTCTTAGTGTTTTTATTGCTGTGGATTTTAATTGCATGTTTTTACACTTTAGAATTTGATTGTATTTTTAATTGCATGTTTTCACACTTTGGAATTTGATTGTCTTTTTAATTGCATGTTTTTACTCCTTGTGGACTTTGCTGGTATTTTAAGACGTTGCCCCTTTTAGCTTGTTGACCTTAGCAACCAAGGTGCCCAATCGAACGGCCCCTGAAATTAGACGCACCTGTGGAGCATTCGGACTGCACATTTAAAAGGAGAGAACATGCAAGAATCGAGGGAAGCGACAGGAGGAGGAAGCGACCGGAGAGGATCGACAGGCTTAGCTAAGAGCGACCGGGTCGACACACGCAGGCTGGGAAGGAACCCCCCCGGACAACACAGCAGGCTACCGGAGCGAACCCCAAGAAGCCCACAACACGCAGAGGCAGAGGAAACTCTGCCTCCGAAGTAAGTGTCGTGTATTGTGGATCTGTGGGGGCATCCAACTGCCTTGGGCTGTGGGCTTGCGGGCTCGTGCGTTGTGCGCTGGCTGTGTGGGTCTGTGGACAGGGGCGATCGGGACCTAGAGACCTGCGGTGACCCCCGGGAGCAACCAAGAGGCAGGGCGAGACGGGACGAGTACGGCCACATAGGTCCCAGGTGAGGAGAGTGGGTGTACCCAATACTTCGACGCGGAACTACAGCAGAGGCAGGGGAAATCCTGCCTTGAGTGAGGATGCCGTGGAAGTGGGCGGAGCCAGGACATTGACTCACTTCTCCTGTCGTGGCAGTAATTTGGATTATAATAAAGTGCGAACAAGCATAATCATCTTCCCTTATTCTGGACGGCTGCTCTCACTACATTGGGTTCTTAATATTTATATTGGTTTTTAGCAACATTTTATTAGATTTTAATATTTTACCACTCGGGTCCATTACAATATAACTATGAATATTCACTTTTTCAACGCCGTTCTCCTTTGCTATGTCAGCCTTATTGACCAGCCATCCCTCTTCGGTAACTTGGATCATTGTACATGTTGGATCTAACGGGACCGGAAGACACCAATCAATACAGACTTAAAATAATTACACAGTTATTTTCAGTCTGCTGGAAGAGGTACTGTAAATGATTTACATTATTACATTACCTAATAAAACTGCAGAAGTTATTTCTACTACTATTGCATTGTTTTTCAATGCAATAGTAATCCAATCGAAGAGCTTGGTCATGAAACAATTTTAGCTTGTAAGTTGATGTTCTCCTATAAGCCCTAGTGGAGCTTTTTCAAAAATGTATGAAAAATGGAAAAAGATGAGGGGAAATATATATATTTTTTGTGTTAATATGGTTTCTGTAGGAGGACAAACATGACACAAACCTCCCTAATTGTTGTAAAGCACACTGTTTGTATTAAACATGCTTCACTGATTCGAGTATTTGGCGAGCGCCGTTTTGTCCTACTAATTTTGGCAGTCCTTGAACTCACCGTAGTTTGTTTCAATGTATAACTTTCTCCGACTTTCTGGGACGTGTTTTATGCCACTTCTTTTTCTGTCTCATTTTGTCCACCAAACTTTTAACGTTGTGCATGAATGCACAAAGGTGAGTTTTGTTGATGTTATTGACTTGTGTGGAGTGCTAATCAGACATATTTGGTCACTGCATGACTGCAAGCTAATCGATGCTAACATGCTATTTAGGCTAGCTATATGTACATATTGCATCATTATGCCTCATTTGTAGGTATATTTGAGGTCATTTAGTTTCCTTTAAGTCCTCTTAATTCAATTTATATCTCATGACACACTATCTGTATATAATATGGTTTTTCATTTTTTTGCGGCTCCAGACAGATTTGTTTTTGTATTTTTGGTCCAATATGGCTCTTTCAACATTTTGGTTTGCCGACCCCTGTCCTATACAGTGGAACTTTAATTTAAAAAACCCTCATTGTCTCAGTGTATGAACGTTTCATCCACACGTCAGTGCTCATTCATTCAGCACATTATTGCTGCTGTTAGCTTCAGTCGTCAATGCCACTTTGTGTGCTTTTGAAGTGTGGTTTTTTTTCTAGTTTAGCTAGTTCGATATGAGTCCAAAGAAAGCAATGGACAAGCACTGTCCTCCCCCTCCCTTTTGCTATGTCCTGACTGGCGAGAAGATCAACCGACAAGGTAAAGAGGATTTTATGTTTGTATTCCTAATCATTGTGTTGACCTTGTTAAAGTTAAGGAGTGTTGTGATTTCAAACTGTGAGTGTGCCACAGGGCTAGTGACAGTGTGGGTGCGTGTTTGCAGGGCGGTTGCAAATGACGACTGTTCCGCTAGTTGTTGTTGTTTTGGCTTTGTTATTAAACAAAGTGTGTATCCATCATCCCCTTGTTATGTTTTGATTGATATACAAACCCCGTTTCCATATGAGTTGGGAAATTGTGTTAGATGTAAATATAAACGGAATACAATGATTTGCAAATCCTTTTCAACCCATATTCAATTGAATGCACTACAAAGACAAGATATTTGATGTTCAAACTCATAAACTTTATTTTTTTTTGCAAATAATAATTAACTTAGAATTTCATGGCTGCAACACGTGCCAAAGTAGTTGCAGTTACATGGCCTTTCCTTTTAACAACACTAAGTAAAAGTTTGGGAACTGAGGAGACACTTTTTTTAAGCTTCTCAGGTGGAATTCTTTCCCATTCTTGCTTGATGTACAGCTTAAGTTGTTCAACAGTCCGGGGGTCTCCATTGTGGTATTTTAGGCTTCATAATGCGCCACACATTTTCAATGGGAGACAGGTCTGGACTACAGGCAGGCCAGTCTAGTACCCGCACTCTTTTACTATGAAGCCACGTTGATGTAACACATGGCTTGGCATTGTCTTGCTGAAATAAGCAGGGGCGTCCATGGTAACGTTGCTTGGATGGCAACATATGTTGCTCCAAAACCTGTATGTACCTTTCAGCATTAATAGCGCCTACACAGATGTGTAAGTTTACCCATGTCTTGGGCACTAATACACCCCCATACCATCACAGATGCTGGCCCATACCATCACAGATGCTGGCTCAGGCCCAGCGAAGCCGACGGCGTTTCTGGGTGTTGTTGATAAACAGTTTTCGCCCTGCATCGGAGAGTTTTAACTTGCACTTACAGATGTAGCGACCAACTGTAGTTACTGACAGTGGGTTTCTGACATGTTCCTGAGCCCATGTGGTGATATCCTTTACACACTGATGTCGCTTTTTGATGCAGTACAGCCTGAGGGATCGAAGGTCACAGGCTTAGCTGATTACTTGCTGTGATTTCTCCAGATTCTACGAACCCTTTGATGATATTACGGACCGTAGATGGTGAAATCCCTAAATTCCTTGCAATAGCTGGTTGAGAAAGGTTTTTCTTAAACTGTTCAACAATTTGCTCACGCATTTGTTGACAAAGTGGTGACCCTCGCCCCATCCTTGTTTGTGAATGACTGAGCATTTCATGGAATCTACTTTTATACCCAATCATGGCACCCACCTGTTCCCAATTTGCCTGTTCACCTGTGGGATGTTCCAAATAAGTGTTTGATGAGCATTTCTCAACTTTATCAGTATTTATTGCCACCTTTCCCAACTTCTTTGTCACGTGTTGCTGGCATCAAATTCTAAAGTTAATGATTATTTGCAAAAAAAAGAAAACGTTTATCAGTTTGAACATCAAATATGTTGTCTTTGTAGCATATTCAACTGAATATGGGTTGAAAATGATTTGCAAATCATTGTTTTCCGTTTATATTTACATCTAACACAATTTCCCAACTCATATGGAAATGGGGTTTGTACAGTAATTGTTCAAAGTGTACAAACCTTTACTAAAATATGGGCTTTTGTTGAGTCTGCAACCCATTATTCATATTTATATTGTTTCTTAGGAATAAATGCTTCAATAGACATATTTTTCTACTTACAAACTCTGGTCAAGAGCCAATTAAGTTTGTAAATCGAGGTTCCACTATGTTTATCTTGGGAGGTCTCCTTTGAATTTAAAAGGAGGAGCAGGGCTAAAGGTAGTCATTTGAATTTATTTTCAACCATTTCATGAAGTAAAACCATATAATGCTGTTAAAAAAAAATCAGCCCTTGCTAACAAATGGATTTAGAACAATTCACACTATTGACCATTGTGAGGGTCCTGAAAAGATTAAAAAAAGATAGACTCTTGAATCAAACTTCAGTCTCACTTTGTGGAGTGTTTCCAATTTGCTCCACAGTGGAAATTCACATCATCATAATTTCTTAGGGCTACTGAGTGTGTCATCAATAACATTTAAATGTGAACGGGACACACTTTAACAACCATTCCCACTCACGTAGAGTGCAACAATGAACCTAACATCTACTGTATGTTTTTGGAGCAACCAAAGCGTGCCAACTCAAGCATGAGGAGAACAGGCAAACTCCAAGCTGAGATTCAAACCCAGAAGCTCCAGGCTATGAGGCAGACATTCTAACCACATTTCAACACTGCTGCGCCATGAAATGTATTCGATTTAAATTGATAACTTTTGCAGTCTGACCAAGTAGAGTACGGCTCCAACCAAACAAACATCAAAGTAATACGAGTAAATTCAGACAAGGGGCGTTTTCTACTGTCACCATTTCTTCAGCAGTAAACCGACAGTGATTAATCGACGCAGAGTGAAGAGCTTTATAAGACTAAACCAAGGTCATTAACTGTACACATCTTGGATATTCTTGTTCCTGACCTACCTCCAGTGTTGGGACTAACGCGTTACAAAGTAACGCGTTACTGTAACGCCGTTAGTTTCGGCGGTAACTAGTAATCTAACGCGTTATTTTTTTTTATTCAGTAATTTAGTTACCGTTACTACATGATGCGTTACTGCGTTATTTTACGTTACTTTTGATGTAGTATCGGCTAGAAACAGAAGCGCTGCGGTGTCGTTCTTCTGAATCTTCCTCTATCACAAGCCGGAGAGAAGAAAAGAGGCGCCGTCTATGTGTGTGTGTGTGTGGGTGTGGGGAGGCACACAATAAGTGATCCGCAGTTTGATATATGAAACAAAAAAAAAAAGTTGTTGGCACGTTCAGTCCACACAGCGTGGTCATGGCGAGCGGAGTAACGGAGGAGCTTGAACGCCCCGCGCCATTTAATCGGTGTGTTTATAGGTGCAGACTCGGTTGTGCAAAACGAGGGTTTTAAACACATGCTGAACGTGCTTGAACCACGTTACGACATCTCGTCGCGCACCCACTTCAGCAATAAGATTGTGCCAGATCTTTATGAGCAGGAGAAGAAAAAACTATCCCGAGCATCATCTGTTGCGCTCATGACAGACGGGTGGAAGTCCAGGGGAACTATAAGCGCTCACTTCATCACAGCAGACTGGGAGATGAGAAGACACGCCCCCTCTACGAGAGTCACCTTGCGCAGGTACTGACACAAGCAGTGGAGGAATGGAAGATAAAGATATCCCAGTCACACGTGATAATGCCAAAAATCAAATAATTACAGAGAATGAGGCAGGACTGGGACCACAGATAGGTGCTTTGCACATGTAGTGAATTTGGCATCACAGAAGGGAATCTCAGTCAATAGGAGGGAGCGCCTCTTTGGGAGGATCAGGAAGGTTTCCTACTTCCACCCAAGCACAACAGCTGCTCATGTGCTTAAGACAAAGCAAGAAATGCTAAAGCTGCCTGCTCATACATGATGTCCCAACGAGGTGGAACTCCACTTATGATATGTTGGAGCAGCAGGCAGCTATATACTCTGCATTGACCCACAACACCCTGAAGACAAATGTCACCCTGTCTGATGATGATGTGAGAGTGGCAGATGAGGTCCTCCAGGTGCTTAAACCCCTCAAAAGTGTTCCATCTCTACTGAGCACTAAGACTTCACCATCTGTGTCAATGATCCTGCCACTGAAAACAAGTATTCTAAAATCCATGGCTCCAAGTGTGGAAGACAGCAGCATCACTCCAGATGTCAAGCTTTATTTCACTACCTATGTTTCAAGGAAGATGATGTTTCTTCTTATGTTGCACTTAAACTTGTTTTTTATTAATGGTCATTGGTCCAAGTTTAAAGAAAGGAGGAATGCCTTTTTATGTTGCACTGTTTTTCATTAATTATGTTAAAAGGAAAATAAAAATGCATGTCAAGTTGATCAACAGATTGTATTATTCTCCAGTGCAATAACAGTACTGAAATGAAGGCAAAAAGGGCATTAATGGGAGCTTTAAAAAAAAAAGAAGAAAAAAAGAAGTAACTAAATAGTTACTTTTCACAGTAACGCATTACTTTTTGGTGTAAGTAACTGAGTTAGTAACTGAGTTACTTTTGAAATAAAGTAACTAGTAACTGTAACTAGTTACTGGTTTTCAGTAACTAACCCAACACTGCCTACCTCAAACAAAAGGTTTGGTACCAAAACGTTTTGGAGAGGTAAGAAGATGGTAAATAAGGAACTCAAAGTGGTGGTGTAAACCTTCTGACCTTGCACCATGCAAATGTGGATACAAACATTGCCGACTTCCAAAACAGTTCCAAGTTTTTTAAGTATCACATTTCTACAGACCTTCAGCTAATCTGTAATGGAGATTCAAAAAGGTTCTTTGCATAACTTCACTTATTTTGCAATAAAACAGACATAATTGTATTTACCAAAAATGTACTTTTCATTCTTAAATAGTAATTGCAATGAAGAATTGAATAATTTAAGAGGACAATTCTTATCTAATTCTTAGGACAAAATTCTCATTTGTCCTAAGGTCACACATTGGTGTGGTTGTATTGTAATGGAGGTGCATGTGTTGTTAGTCTAAGCCAGTCCTTCTCAAATAGTAGGGCGGGCCCATTAAATCCATTAAATGTTTTTGTCACTTTTGTCAAAACACCGTTGGAATGAATGGTTATTTTTGATCATAGAGTTTTGAAAATTAATTAATTAATATTGATTCTCTGAAAGCCGTCAAATCCAACATAGATATGGAATTGTAAATTGTGAAAGGATCTCGAGACTCACATAAATAACCCAGTCAGCCACACACACACACACACACACACACACACACACACACACACACACACTGTTTCCAATGCTGTCCCTTGACCATTCATGTGGTATATCAGTAAAAGGCTTGTAGCATCTGTTTCTTCCACCTGATAACTACACCAGGAGCAAATGACAAGAACACACACATATCTAGTTGTGTGAGACATGAGATAGGAAGCAGTCACCTCTCCAGCAGGAGGGTTGACGAGTCTGTTTAGCTTTTACAGTCTGACACACACGCACGCACACACACACACACAGACATACAGTACACAAACAGTCTGTGTTGAAGGACCAGACAACGTGATACTGTGATACTGTAAATAAAGAAACCAACGAGACTGTCTCATGGTGTCTTTCTTCCTGGAAATTTAAACTTACCGGACTCTACTCAATAACTGAAGTTACAAAGCAAACATCTAACCTCAAACTCATAAGAATCAACGGATTTTCCAACAATTATTTTAGATAATGTAGCCTATCCCAGATGAATTAAGTGAGAGGCAGGGTACACCACGGACTGGTTCATTTAAAGAAATGTAGCCTGAATTAAGGAGATACATTTTTTTATTTAGGTACATCCAATGATACAAAACTGTATAAACCAGGGGTCCCCAAACTTTTTGACTCGGGGGCCGCATGGGGTTAAAACAATTTGGCCGGAGGCCGGGCTGTATATATATATATATATATGTATATATATATATATATATCCATCCATCCATTTTCTACCGCTTATTCCCTTTGGGGTCGCGGGGGGTGCTGGAGCCTATCTCAGCTACAATCGGGCGGAAGGCGGGGTACACCCTGGACAAGTCGCCACCTCATCGCAGGGCCAACACAGATAGACGGACAACATTCACACACTAGGGCCAATTTTAGTGTTGCCAATCAACTTATCCCCAGGTGCATGTCTTTGGAAGTGGGAGGAAGCCGGAGTACCCGGAGGGAACCCACGCAGTCACGGGGAGAACATGCAAACTCCACACAGAAAGATCCCGAGCCCGGGATTGAACCCAAGACTACTCAGGACCTTCGTATTGTGAGGCAGACGCACTAACCCCTCTGCCACCGTGAAGCCCATATATATATATATATATATATATATATATATATATATATATCAGTGACGTGCGGTCACTGGAGGCAGGTGAGGCGGGGCCTCACCTGCCATCATGGAAAGAAAAAAAATGTAAAAAGAAAAAAAAAAATTAAATTGTTATATGTATCCAGTGATTATACTATAAAGTCATTTTCCATTTAACTTCACCAGTTTTAGATTATTTTTATTCAAAATCGCTGAATTTTCACATTTGCCGTTCAAATACTAAGAAAAGACGGTGCGGTGATCAGCAGCCAGTTGAGGCACGTCACTCAGTTGTGCCTCAACATGGATTGCGGACTCGGCTAACTGCTGGCCTGCTGTGCAGTGAGACCGTATTGCTATATGAACAATATTATACATTTCCATTGTTTAGTTAGCTGAGGTATATAATGTACAGTGTATTTTGTCAACAACTGTATGTGTGTAATGTATTTCTTGTGCTGAGCAATCATAAAACTGCTGCGAAGACGCACTGTGTGAGGCTCGCAGTAATCCCGCCTCCTGGTGCCGGTTAATGCACCCCCGCTGCAGAATGCACCCCCCGACGGGAGTGCCACACCAACCAAAGCCCACACCCAAACCCTCCACGTGCAAGACCGAATCCACCCAAAAAAAGTCACTTAACAAGAAGCCAAAAAGCGCAAAAACAACAATGCTCGCGCCGGAGGAGCCGTGAACGACTGCAGGGACACAACATTAGGTACACCTGCAGACTGCAGCACGGATTTCATATTTCATTCATTCACAACTCCTCCAACACGAACACCACTGTTCCCGCACTTATAAGTAAAGGTAAGTCCATAATAACGTTTTTTTTAATTAAATGTGCTTTTTTGTGTGCTACAGTTTGTATGTGTAAAGTTAAAGTTAAGTTAAAGTACCAATTATTGTCACACACACACACTAGGTCTGGTGAAATGTGTCCTCTGCATTTGACCCATCCCTTGATCACCCCCTGGGAGGTGAAGGGAGCAGTGGGCAGCAGCGGCGCCGCGCCCGGGAATAATTTTTGGTGATTTAACCCCCAATTCCAACCCTTGATGCTGAGTGCCAAGCAGGGAAGAATGCTGGTATGAGCTTTTAAACATAACCCGTTAACTGCTGCCAATCAAATGGTGAATAAGATACTCTTTAGGGTTCATATGTTTGTAAATCTGACTGTGATGAAGTCAGTGCCTCACCAGCCATGAACCTCACCCCACGTCACATATATATATATATATATATATATATATATATATATGACTGAAAGACCACGCACTTGTCGCTGATGATGTCACTTTATCGATGGAAAAATGCATTTTTAGACAATATGATTTGCCTAAGAGGCTAGGAGACGTTGAGAGTAACAAGCAGTAGAAAATAGATTAAGGAGGACAGATTTAAAAGAATAAAAAAAGTTAAATTGGGACTTCTCGCGGGCCATAGTTTGGGGACCCCTGGTATAAACTTTGTCTGTTTTGAATTGATGAAGTGTATGAAACATACTCACAAGTTAATCAGGTGTTTTCTCCTGTCCATTTCTATGGGACTTCCAGAAATGTTGTCCAAATTATGTATCAATGTTTAAAGTAACAGCTCCACCTTCACAGCATTAAATCACCCATATACGTTGTTGGACATGTATATGTTGTAATGTTACGATAGTGTAAATTGCATTTGTGTGTTGTATGTTCTACAACGCTAGCGTCTGTGTTTCCTCTTCATTCACCGTGTTTTTGAAGGTTGCAGAAGGGGTGAATATTTTTCCATAAGTTGTTTATATTCAGATAAGGCAAGTGCAAGAATAGCTTTTTTGGATGTGGCCATCTTGATTTCCGGCCTCATTACAGGAACACTCATACTGTAACTCAGCTGTGACGTTATTCCCCTTTCTGACTCCCACGGTTAACGGAACACACACCATTAGTATTAACAATAAATAGTCAAAGCAGGTCACCAAAATAGCAATATTTTTGTATGTCTCTGATGATCTTGATAACAACAAGTGTTATTTGAACACATTAATACATTACTAACAACACCAAATAGCAGTGTAAAGTTGGAGTTATCTGTTAGATCCATAGCTTTTCAGCTACTAGCTTTATCATATTAGCATGTAGCATTCTTTCCTTCTGTTTACATTACTACATAGCAGTGACGTGCAGTCATTTTTGGTGATTTAACCCCCAATTCCAACCCTTGATGCTGAGTGCCAAGCAGAGAAGAATGCTGGTATGAGCTTTTAAACATAACTCGTTAACTGCTGCCAATCAAATGGTGAATACTCTTTAGGGTTCATATCTTTGTAAATCTGACTGTGATGAAGTCAGTGCCTCACCAGCCATGAACCTCACCGCACGTCACTGCTACATAGCTAAATCAGCAGAATTGACCACAATCGCCCCCTAGTGTACGAGAGGCACATTAGACCTAGAGCATGGAAACTGGGACTTATGTCGGTTTTGAAAATAGAAGAAAACAAATATATTGGCGAAATCAGACTAATTTAGTTCATGGAAATGTACTGACAGTTGTAAGTTTACATTATTTTAGTTTTATTTCCCCTCTTAATGCCCATGACCAACGTTCCCTATAAGGTGCGCGCCTGTGCAATTGCGCACTGCTCAAGCGTCCTCTGCACACGGCAAATCTATGCCACGCACAAAATCAAATAAAAAAATAAGCGCATAACAATTTTCGATACACGGACACAACAGAGAAAACCGTTTTCGTCATCATTGTTCAAATATTGTAACGTCTGTCGAGACGCTTTGAGGACATGAATTCCATCCATCACTTTACTGAGCAAAACTCTTTATTGTCGGCCATAAACACATCACCAAAACATTAGTAAAAAAAAATATATCTAGCAAAAGTGGTCATTTTCTGCAGTACAAACCAGACCAAAACTAACTTTGTTATATCAACAGCAGCCGCTCGCTCTTTCTCACTTGCGCCAACGCATGCACATATGGCACTTAGCCAGTGATGCGTTTACAGCCACACAAAAAGTCGGACAACTCCAACACCACACATAAAGTGTAATTCCAGGTCGTTACACTATGATTTACCAATCAAATGTGTGCTTATTCTAGTGTCATTTATTAGGAATATTAATTTATAAATATTGATCATGAAATGCTGTTAGTATATTAAATAAATACTATTAAAAATATATTTTTTACAAACAGGAAGTTGCAGGAATGTACACATGATCCCCTGCTTACATCTCATTGTGCAACATGTGAATGTTTTAATGGGAACTAAATGCAATGTCTGAAAGGGGTACCAATTATTTCCAAAGCAGGACCTCCACCCAGACAAACAATACAAGTACAAAGTTCATGAAAAACAATATTTTTTGTTATTGTCATTGTAAGTGGGCCTAAACACTTACATTATAAAATCATCTCATTGAAATGACTGCTGTCATTTGATTATAATAATAAGAGAATGTTGCCTGTCTATCTGTGTTGGCCCTGTGACGAGGTGGGGTCTTGTCCAGGGTGTACCCCGCCTACCGCCCGAATGCAGCTGAGATAGGCTCCAGCGACCCCGAAAGGGACAAGCGGTAGAAAATGGATGAATGGATGGAGATTGAACTTGTTATTTAGTCAGGTTTGGGACAGGTGTGCTGCTGGTGTAGCCACAGTGTGCACGTCTGATGTTGCTCACATGGGCTCCACTGAATGCTCAGGGAGTTTTTGCGTTTGCTCACACACATGAAAAATTAGGGGGAACATTGCCCATGACCATTTACTCCTTAAAGGGAAACTGTGCTTTTTTGGGGAACTCTGCCTGTCGTTCACAGTCATCGTACAAGACATAACGACGAATGCATTTATTTATGCTAACTCGTAAATAGACGTACAATAAAAGTTGGCTTCCAGTGGAGCCAATGGCCCTCTATTGCACCCATAAAACCCAATAAATAACCATCCAAAAACCTTCAACAATACTCCATTTACATTTCGTAACTTCAATATTAACCAAGTATTAGTGATATTGTTAGTATAAGCGCTAACGAAGAAAAACTATTTATAGCGGCACCGTGATCACTAACGTGTGTCTCAATGTTGACATGATCGACTGATGAGCTGCTTCCTTGTTTCCTTGCTCATCAAACTTTATTGGAGATCATAAATCAAGCCTCTCACCTGGATAGTAGAATAACGAGGAAATATTCCGACTAGTTGGTTCACTTTGACAGCCAATTTATTTCAGGAAATGGCGTGAATGACACAAAAAGACGATTGGTTCCACCCTCCTTGTCTTTGTTACGATTATGAATCATTCTTCATCTAAATTAGAACACATGAACATACTCACAGTCGGCATCCTAATCACAGCAGAAATTGTTAAGTAGGTGATGTTTTATTATGTTTGTTGGCTCTCATAAAGTCTGCAGTGAGTAGTAATCAGTGATGTTGAAAACAAAAGCTTAGTCAGGATGTGTTTTTAAAATTGCGCTGCATATGCTTAAAATTATCAAAATACGTAAATATTACATGTTATTATAAATGTGCCTGTTACATTACATACAGTATATACTTACATCATGTATACAAAACTTTAAAAGAGGTGTTTGGATGTTTTTTTAAGGGTTTTATAGGCAGAATAGAGCAGCTCCCATAGGCTCCATTTTAAGCCAACTTTTGATCGCATTTCCATCCATCCATTTTCTACCGCTTATTCCCTTTTGGGGTCGCGGGGGGCGCTGGAGCCTATCTCAGCTACAAACAGGCGGAAGGCGGGGTACACCCTGGACAAGTCGCCACCTCATCGCAGGGCCAACACAGATAGACAGACAACATTCATTTATTTAATATTTAAAATGCATTAAAAAAAATGCACCCGTCGTCATGTCTTTCATTATGATTGCAAACGAGAGACAAAATTCCCCCCAAAAAGTGCAGTTTCACTTTAACCTCTGCACCATTTACCGTAAGTACTTTGCAACTAAATCATGACTATTGGTGTGTCATATAAAATTACAGTATTTTAATTGTGGATGAGTAATAACAGGTACAGGCGATCAATCAATCAATTAATAAAAGTTTACTTTTACAGCCGTTAATCGCAAATGTCTCAAAGGGCTGCACAAGCCACAACGACATCCTCGGCTCAGATCCCACATCAGGGCAAGAAAAAAACTCAACCCAATGGGAACAACGAGAAACCTGCAGGATGTTTTGTAACATTATGTTTTCCTCCTTCCCAAAATCATACGCAAAGTGACTTGTGAACTAAATTGACCTCAGGTAGGTAAAATAATAAAAATGTCTCAACTTGAGAGGAACACCTCCAATCTACACCCATATCAACATTGCCTCCTTTAACTTTCATAGCTGCAACTTTCTGTGATTACTTACTCTCCTCCTAAGACTAAAAATGGAAACATCAGAGACCACAGCTGCCTCATTGAAGGTGTACGTTTGGCGAGCAAGCATGTGCATTTACATTTGTGTATGTTCATGTGTGTCACCGGGGGGGCCTGAAAGCAACAGCTGGTTCTGCAGTCTTTAAACGCTCTGCCCGTAGGCTCTCCAGTTCGTACAGGGTCAAGTGTCATATAAGGTTAAAAGTGTGTACTAGTCCAAACTAATGGTATGTTTATGACATGTTATTTTAAAGCAGGGACTTTCATTGATCTGTGATTTACTGTCTATTTCCTAAAAAGAATGTTTAGGACGATTTGTAGAAAAAGCAAGTATGATCCAAACTCGACACACTGATTCTGTAGCTCGAAGCTGGTGCCCAGTTTTTACTGCTAGTATTTTATGACAAGCGTTCTTGGAGTTTCAAAACCGGTTGACAGTGAAGACTGTGTATATTGTATTCACTGTCCACACATACACAGGTGTTCCATCCATGCACTATATTCCATCTGTGCACAAAGACAGCTGCTGTACAGTAGGCTATGTGAGCACTCCCAAAGGCCTCTTAAGCAAGTTCCCCAGTCTAGGGTGACCTAATAATGCAGTTTTCTTACGATGCCCAACTCTGCCTTTCTTATGTAGTCTTTCACATTGCAAAACAGAATGCAATGTCTAATGTGCACAAAAGAGCAGTGAGTTGTGTTCTTGCAGCCATGAAAAAGTGGCACCCAGCTACTTCCTTTTGTGGTGACATAGCACAAAAACAGTTATTGCCTCTTCTGAAGGCTCATGTTATGTGTAAAATGGTTGTAAAATGTGTTTATTGTACATTTATATGTGTGTATATTTAGACTAGTTTCAAAAAATGCACATTGCTGCTATGACAACAGCCAGTTTGTGGGATTCGATTGTACATGTCAACATTTGAAAATAAAATGAGGAAAATAAGGGAAAAAAATCCTACCAGCACCTCAGCAGAAGTTTGCTTCACTAATATTTTGGAAAATCGGAGATATATTACTTAAATGTGTTGGCGACGTGGCTCTTGTGGTGGAACCCAGCTTCCTCCATCCCAGACACTCTTGTTGTGTTCTTGGGAAAAACTTGCTATTAACAAAGCGATGAGATCTCATGAAAAGTTTTTAGCATTGTGTTTTATTTTTCTGTCCAGCATTTTTATTTGTGTTCCATTTCCTGTTCACCTGCTTTTTCCCACTACTTCTGTCCGAGCGCTGGCTCCTTCACCTGTCCCTGATCGGCAATAAGCACACACTGGTTCCTGGTTAACAATCAGGATAATTTTTTATGAGGTCAGGGCGGATCATTGTGCTGTTTTGCTTTGTACATCTATCCCTATGCTTTCTGTGCACTTCACTGCTGCACTATTTTTGTTTTGTCATTAATTACATTTTACCTACACTTCGCCTGCCTTCTCTGCATTCTTGGACCCAGATCAACAACGACCAACACCAAAACATGACAAATATATCTATCCATCCATGTTCTGTTTCACTCATAGAGTCATGGTTGAGCTTGAGCTTATCCCAGCAGACTTTGATTGAGAGGTGGGGTGCACCCAGTATTGGTCATCAGCCAATCACAAAGCACAAATAGACTAACAATCATTCACACTCACATTGATGTTTTTAGAAAGTGGGAGGAAGTCAGAATGCTCAGCCAAAACTAGTGCTGCACATTTAATAAAATTGTAATCAGTATTTTGGCTGCCGTGATTAAATAAGGTTGATCGTCTTATTTTTGAATGTATTACTTAGTAGTTAGTGTAGGCCTAAAAACTTATTTTTCAAAATGTTATTTACAAAAATTACAGCATGTTAATCAATGTAATAGAAGAAAATAAAGCAACCCCAACTCTAACACAATCTTAGCTTTACAATACTTAGTATGTAAATGTACAAAGCAATTGACACACAAATACAATACTTATTGAATACAATATTAAAAAAAAGGAAGCCAAAAAAATAATAAAAACAGCCGTATCACTAATAATAATAATAATAATAATAATAATAAACACAATAATAGTTGTTTAAGATTTAATTCAAACATTTAATCTTAAAAAACAACAACAATGAAGGCGAAGGCGGCTGCTCGGTGTCCATTCTCCACCCTTCGGGTGGGGTCAGTGGTTCCTGTGGCCTCTTGTGCGGCGGTCCTGTTGCTGCTGTCTTGTGTGGGGCAGTCTGGGGTTGACTCTACTGGGCTCTACGGTTGGGTTTGGCTCATGGGGTCCGGTCGCTGATGAAGCGGGGCTGTTGTCCCAAATCCGGCTGCAGGGAGTCTCTGGGCCCCTCGGGATCAATCAATCAATCAATCAGTTTATTTATATAGCCCTAAATCACAAGTGTCTCAAAGGGCTGCACAAGCCACAACGACATCCTCGGTACAGAACAAACATAAGGGCAAGGAAAAACTCACCCCAGTGGGACGTCGATGTGAATGACTATGAGAAACCTTGGAGAGGACCGCATATGTGGATATGTGGGTAACCCCCCCCCCCCCCCCCCCCCTCTAGGGGAGACCGAATGCAATGGATGTCGAGTGGGTCTGACATAATATTGTGAGGGTACAGTCCATAGTGGATCCAACATAATAGTAAGAGTCCAGTCCATAGTGGGGTCAGCAGGAAACCATCCCGAGCGGAGACGGGTCAGCAGCGCAGAGATGTTCCCAACCGATGCACAGGCAAGCGGTCCACCCCGGGTCCCGACTCTGGACAGCCAGCACTTCATCCATGGCCACCGGACCTGTGTGTCTCCCCCTCCACAAGGGATATGGGGGAGCAGAGGAGAAAAGAAAAGAAACGGCAGATGGGGTGTCTCTTCTTCTTTCTAACGGCGTAGATTGTGATCTCTCGCTGGCTTGGGGCTGGTTGTCTCCTGCTTCTCCCGTGCCTTGTCGTTGGCAGAGCGCATCTGTCTGCAGCCTTCTGTTGGTGTGCCCGGCGACACAGTGGGCCTGTCCTGTCGCTGGCTGGCCTGCCTGCATGGGGCCGCTGGCCCCTTGTTGCCCGACATAACACCTGCTATTTTGGGTAGGGCTTTGAGTAAAGTGGAGGGGGGTTTCTGTGACCAATGCAGAGATTACTTTTGGAGAAGTTCCTGCAATTTTAAGGGGATTTCCCCCTCAGAGCTGCACAGCTGATTACAGCAGGGTTTTAACTTTGAAGGGGCGATTAATGTAAAAGTTGAACGAGACTCACGTAGACAGTGTTAGAGATGATGTTTGGATAAGCACCATGGTGCTGTTGGAAATGAACATTAAGAGGCTTTGAATAAAGACAGATGTGAAGATCTTTAAAATATTGATGAGACGAAGCGATCGAGAGATCAAAGAAGAAATGAGTTGAAGGTCAATCCCAGAGTAACTAACCTTGTGACCCTGAGCTGCACTCATACGTTAAGACTTAATTCAAGCAACATAATAGACTGTGTTTTTCTACTTACAGCTATGATTTGATCACACTGGCATTTCAGGTGTGTGCTCCAGGTGCAACTTTCCCATAATCAGAAAGGAAATCCTTGCGTGTTTGGAATTAATTCACACAACTGGACTACGGAGTCAGTGGGTGGCATACACCCTCAGTAAATGACACAAACATTCAATTACGACAAAGAGTCCACCTTTTTAATGTTAATCGGCCTGCTCTTGTCCCGGACATCTTTGGACTGACCCTGTAGCACAAATCTTACTCTAATGGAAACACACGCTTAAACACACTGCTGGCTCACAGTCAATGTGCTGTTTCCAATTGTTCTTGAAGTGTGAAATTGAGCCCAGCTGCTCAGTAAAGCAGTGGGAACAAGGAGATGGGATGTAAGTGTGTGAGTCGGTGTGTGTGTGTTGAGCTGATTCCCATGGCCACTATGATTTATTACTCTAATGAAGCAACTGTATCAGTCCACTAAGTCTTTACCGTGTTGGAGTTTTTTCAAATTCACTAGTAATTTACCAACAATGTCTTACGTGAAATTATTATTATTAATATTTGTATTGTTTTTTCATTTCTTTATTCCATTTCCTTACCCTTAGATGTAATTATCTAGTTACAACATGTATATACAGGTACAGGCCAAAAGTTTGGACACACCTTCTCATTTCAATGCGTTTTCTTTATTTTCAAGACTATTTACCTTGTAGATTGTCACCTAAAGCATCAAAACAATGACACCTGTGAAGTGAAAGCCATTTTAAGTGACTACCTCTTGAAGCTCATCGAGAGAATGCCAATAGTGTGCAAAGCAGTAATCAGAGAAAAGGGTGGCTATTTTGAAGAAACTAGAATATAAAACATATTTTCAGTTATTTCACCTTTTTTTGTTAAGTACATAACCCCACATGTGTCCATTCATAGTTTTGATGCCTTCAGTGACAATCTACAATGTGAATAGTCATGAAAACAAAGAAAACGTATTAAGCTTTGTATGTAGTGACATTTAGTGTTCATGTTTCGGTTACGCATGGCCGCAGAGAATGCAGAGACAGCAGGCGACATGCAACAACTCACTCAAGCTCAGTCAATTGTGAAATGAAGGCACTGGTGAAAGAAGCCTCTTGACCAGACCTGGGCAAAATACAGCCCGCCGGCCGCATAAGGCCGGATGTTTTCAAATATTTTTTTTAGACATAGACCCAGATCAAAACTGTAGCCGCCATTATGATGTGCAGTGCTGTTTTCAAATTACCGTAACTCTTGAACTGTAGAAAGTATTTCATTGGAATCAGTGCTTTTTGGGTTATTACGGTAATCTACGTTACCATTGTTTCCTCCACTGGGCAGTTGACCTCATGCGGCCGCTGTATTATGTTCTTAAAGAGGCTGCTCCCAAGCACATGATAGACTGGTCCGACGCGCGGCACAGTGCTTTTGTGGGGGTTAAGTCTGCTCTAGCTAACGCTAACCTGCTGGTGCACCCATTACCTGATGCTCAGATTGCAATCAACACGGACGCTTCAGACTATGCTTTAGGTGCAGTGCATGAGTAGTGGGTGGGTGGCACTTGGCAACCTTTGGCTTTCTTTAGCAGGCAGTTGCACCCCTGCAAGCGGAAATATAGCACGTTTGACCGTGAGCTCCTTGGCCTCTATCTAAAGGAAATGACGTATGGCTAGCAGAGGTGGGTAGTAACGCGCTACATTTACTCCGTTACATCTACTTGAGTAACTTTTGGGATAAATTGTACTTCTAAGAGTAGTTTTAATGCAACATACTTTTACTTTTACTTAAGTATATTTATAGAGAAGGAACGCTACTTTTACTCCGCTACTTTTATCTACATTCAGCTCGCTACTCGCTACTAATTTTTATCGATCTGTTAATGCACGCTTTGTTTGTTTTGGTCTGTCAGACAGACCTTCAAAGTGCCTGCCTTACTGGTGACGTTTCACTTCGTTCCACCAATCAGATGCAGTCACTGGTGACGTTGGACCAATCAAACAGAGCCAGGTGGTCACATGACCTGACTTAAACAAGTTGAAAAACTTATTGGGGTGTTACCATTTAGTGGTCATTTGTACGGAATGTGTACTGTACTGTGCAATCTAATAATAAAGGTCCCAGCAATCAATCAAAAGTGTGAAGGAAAAAAGATACTTGTTTTATTTCAACCGTACCGTCAAAAGCCTCAAGACTGACCGCACATGAGGACGTTCCTGTCTTCACAATAAAAGTGCCGCGCCATCGCGCCTGCGCTTTCAAAACAAGAGTCTCCGAAAGCCAGCGTAAACAAGCTAGCAAGCTACGGAGTTTGACACCAATATATTTCTTGTAAAGTGTATAAAAACGAATATGGAAGCTGGACAAATAGGATGCCAAAAACCCACCACTTTCATGTGGTATTAGACAGAAAGGAGGAACTTTTCTTCTCCTCCATTTGAAAACGTGGACGTTATCATCACGACTGTCTGATAACAATCAACGCAAGTCATCAGAATCAGGTAATACACCAACTTATATTCTAGTCTTCATTAAAGAAAGGAATCTATATGTTAAACATGCATGTATATTCATTAAAACACCTTTAACATGTAAACAAAAACAGCAAAATAAATACTTATAGATTATATACTGTATATATCAATGTATATGTATGTATGTATATATATATATATATATATATATATATATATATATGATATGAGTGTGTATGTTACTCATCAGTTACTCAGTACTTGAGTAGTTTTTTCACAACATACTTTTTACTTTTACTCAAGTAAATATTTGGGTGACTACTCCTTACTTTTACTTGAGTAATAAATCTCTAAAGTAACAGTACTCTTACTTGAGTACAATTTCTGGCTACTCTACCCACCTCTGATGGCTAGATACGTCATTTCCATTTGCTGCTTGAAGGAAGGCATTGGACCACCAATCCCTCACTTTTGCAATGGCCAAGATGGCCGAACCGTAGTCGGCTCAGCAACAGAGGCACCTCTCCTACGTCTCAGAGTTTCCGACGGACATTCAGCATCTTGCTGGTAAGAACAATGTCGTTGCTGACTGCCTCTCACGAGCCGTCCATGTGGGGCTCAAGCCAACGACCCAGACATCCGAGCTCTGAAGGCTGCAGCCACAGGGCTACAGTTGTCTGAGGTTCCATTTGAGGACACAAGTGTTACGCTCCATTGTGACATGGCTACGGTTCGACCACGGCCCGTTGTTCCCCCGTTTGGAGGCGGCGGATGTCCGACTCGATCAACAGCCTTTCCCACCCTGGTAGGAAACCTTCCCATCGGCTGGTAGCTGCAAAATTTGTCTGGCGTGGACTGGAAAAAGACGTTAGGGACTGGGCCACATGCGTGGTGTGCCAGCCCTCAAAAGAGCACTGCCACACCAGGACTCCACTGGCACCATTTACAGTTCCGGAACGCCATTTTGACCATGTCAACGTGGACCTGGTCGGGCCTCTCCCATCTTCACGCAGCTGCACATACCTCCTCACAATGGTCGACAGGACCACCCGCTGGTCGAAGCAGTATCTCTGACGTCATTGGGACGTGGGTTGCCCCTTTCGGTACACCATCAGACATCTCATCCGACCGGGGCTCCCAGTTCACTTCTGAGCTCTGGGCTGCTGTGGCAGAGAGCTTGGGAGTGAAACTCCACCACACAATGGCATATCACCCACAGGCCAGTGGTATGTGTGAGCAGTTTCACCGGTCCATGAAGGCAGCGGTCAGGGCGTCCCTAAAAGACAGCGGTTGAGTAGACAAACTCCCTTAGGTGATGCCAAAGGCTTCGGACTGCCTCCAGGGAACACCTGCAGTCTTCCTCAGCAGAGTTGGTCTATGGCCAGCCTTTGTGAGTGCCAGGTGACTTCATTCCTAACACTATGGCACCCTGGTTTTTGCCCAAGGTTTTTGCCCATGTCCCCACTTCCCAACACGGCCATACGCCATCTCATGTACCCACTCCTTTACGAACGGCGGCATTTGTTTTTGTTTGCCACAATGCCCGCCGAGGTCCCCTCCAGCCTCCTTACAATGGTCCATTTCCCATGGGGAAAAGGAATACATATATGTTAAAATGTGGGTCAAAATAAAAGTAAAAAAAAAATGTTAATAATAAATTAAATTAAATAAATTAGGACATTAAAGAAAGTCGAGTAAACATCCATGTTCCCTCTGACTTGGACTAAAGAGGGGTCACAGGCACAAAGGACAGGAGGAGTTTTCCACTGGAAAATGACATCATGACATGGGAGCGTAAAGATGCTGCAACTTCTTAGCGTGTTTCCGCCTGTGCTAATCACCAACATGGAGGAGGGTCACCCTGATTGTCTCTCTAAGGCCGTGTTGCAAATAAGCTTTCCTGTTTTTGTCTGGTAGGTGTCAAGAGGGCATCATGTTTCAGATATTCTATCTGGAGAACAAGAATGAGCACAATATCCTGGTTTTTAAAAGGTATTATCTCACCACCTTGGACACACTTCAAACAAACGCAGCAAATTAGAGCCATTTATTGACCCTCTCAGACATAACAACATCTTCTTGCAGCAACAAATAAGAACCATGACAGCTGACACTGACCTGCTAGGGCACCTTATCCCCAAAGTCTTCCCAGACCGCTTGGTGTCTTCTTCTAATTGCTTGTGTTCCATCGGACGTCTGGTCTTATCTAAGTGAGCACTGCTAATTGAGATACAGATGACATGCTTCATGGCCTTTCTTCCCAACACCAATAGTCAAGTACAGTGTGGCTTTTTGTGACCGAACGTTTATACCGCAGTCGGATAACAGGGCTAGTGACGATACGAGCAGATTTTATGATGAAAGAGTGAGAGCAGGTGTATATGAATATTTTGCTAATGAGAACCATGGGAAAGTTGAAGGCATCTGGTTGACAGGTGGATTATGACATTCTTATAAAAAGAATTAGCTTGAATGCTTTTTTTTCTTTGCAGCTTATTTCTAGGTGACAGAAGCGGAACACCACATTTAAAACACATTATTACACTTACCTTAATCAGATTCGATTACATGGATTTAACATTGAAAGATAGTGCACAGTGGCTTCATTTCCCAGCCAGTGGAGTATAAATGGGTGGGTTGCGTCCTCAAGGGCGTCTGGTGTTGAAACAAAGTGAAACAAATAATGTAAGCGACTTGTTGTGGGGACCTCTGATGGGAGAAGCTATAGAAGACACATATAAATTGGATAACACGTGTTTACACCGTATTATACTTACTACACACCAGCTGTTTTATTGTAACATGCATCTAAGTTGTAGTTTTGATTACTGAAATTGGAGGTCTTGAAATTTCCATATATAATCACGAGCATGTATATGGCATATTTAACGTAAATTAGCCAGGGTGTACCCCGCCTACTGCCCGTGTGCAGCTGAGATAGGCTCCAGCACCACCCCCGAAAGGGACAAGCGGTAAAAAATGGATGGGATGGATGGATAGCATTGAGCTAGCACATTTTAGAAAGTGTTGCCTTACTTCAGGGTGCTTTATAATCTGTGTCCTTGCTTTGCTGGCTTTGAATGTCTTTAACATGATGTATAGGCAATCCGCTATGAATACACCTGTTTCCCTACCAAGTGCTCGAGCCGGTGCCGAGTCTGCAACCAGGCATGACGTCACGTGCAACAAAGGAATTGAAATATGTTATCAATTATTGATTTTCCGTTAATCTGTAATTATATATGAAGAGTTTATGCGCAACAAATGCGCATAAACTGAAATATAACCTTAGAGGAAAAAATAATTTAAAACATTTATATGCACGTACAACACTTAGAACTTTTAGCATATCAGTATGTGGAATTAAATTATGGAATGGATTAAGTAAAGAAGTTAAAAATTGTACTCATACGATCCAGTTTAAGAGGTTGTTCAAAATAATAGTGCTTACAAAGTACAAAGGAGAATAATTATGAGAAATACTTCCAACCTTATTGAAAATAAGATATTCTTCATCTCAGTATGTTAATAATGACTGAATTAATTAATTAAATATTACAAAACGGTTGTGTATACTAATTCATAGATGTTACTTTATTATATAAAAAGGTCAGTAAATGATTCTATATATTTGTAAACACTCTGAAGTGGGAAAGGGGTAGGATTAAATAAGCTTTGCTTCTTCCTACTCCTTTTCGGGCATGATGTAAAATGAAATGATATGAAATTGTGTGATGTATTATGCTGTAAGAGTGTTCATGTTCGAAATAAACTAAAGAAAGAGGAAAGAAAAATGCACCGATAAACGCCATTTTGCAGATCTGTTAGAACCACTCGATCAGCGGTGTCCAAAGTGCGGTCCACAGTTACCTTTTTAATAGCCCGTGGTACATTCTGAAAATACTGTTAAAAGAAATGTTAAAAAAAAGTGGAATAAAAGAGCATACAGGTGAAATGTAAAGAGGGAAAAGTTACAATCAATTAATCAAAGTTTATTTATATAGCCCGTAATCACAAGTGTCTCAAAGGGCTGCACAAACCACAATGACATCCTCGGCTCAGATCCCACATCATGGCAAGAAAAAACTCAACCCAATGGGATACAATGAGAAACCTTGGAGGTGACCGCAGAATGTCCAGCAATGTTGACTCTAATAATGCAAAGCTGCCATGCAGGCTGTTTGTTTTGTTTGTTTTTCATTGTCATTGTTCAAATAATATTAATGAATCAAAATCGATGTTCAAATGCTAAATCAAAATAATTTATATAGCCCTTAATCACAGGTGCCTCAAAGGCCTGTACAGTCCACAATGATATCATTATTGGTAATGAGAGAGACTTGTATGATTAGAATTATTGACCTATGTATGGCTCAAACTACTTTTGAGGGTAAATATTGCATATTTCGTTTTTTGCAACGAAAAACAGGAATTTGACAAAAAGGACATAACAAAAAAAACGTATGTACAGAACGGAAATTGATCTAGATTTAAGTGTTGAATGAAAAAAAATATATATATATATATATAGATATACACACACATGTATATAAATATACTTTTAACATTTTTATAGTGTTAGGGTTAGGGTTACCCTATCTGGGTCCCCGGGACCTAAAGATAAAAAAAAAATCTATACATTCTAAGGGTTTTGAAAATTAAAAAAAATATCAAACTAGCCCTCGCATGCTTTGATTTTACAGTGTGCGGCCCTCAGTGGAAAAAGTTTGGACACCCCTCAATGCTGTAAGGTGCAACAAATTTACACGCAAATGCAACTAAAAGTAGACAGTGCGACTTAAAAAAAAAAAGAAAACTGTCGCACATGTTCGAAAAGGGATTTAGACTCTTATCGCATTTTGCTCCTAAAAGAAATCCATCCAAATTCGATTAAAGTAGGGTAAAATTTTGTCAATGCTGTCAATGCAATGATGTCATGATGCAGAGGCCAATGTAAACCCAGGTATCACCCCAAAAATATATTTTTTTGATTGAATTAATGAATTACAGTGATGGAATAAGCATTTCTCTGTTTGGAGTTATCTGTTTTTGCTGCAAAATTACAACATCAATGATTAACTTTGATTAAACTAGAGAGTGTGAGGCGTCCTCGTCTACTGGGCGCAAAGAGGGACGCTGTCCTGGTAAATCTGAGTGTTCTGTGAGGGCAAGAAAGGTCGAGACACGAAAACTTGTCTATGTACAGGATAGTGTAGCCACTATTTTCTCAAATGACGATTGAAACATGTTCTTACCCTGCTGTTGTTGTCTAGTGACGGAGCTGTCAAAGCAATGATGTCATGATGCAGAGGCCAATGTAAACCCAGGGATCACCCAAAAAATATGTTTTTTGGATTAAATTAATGAATTACAGTGATGGAATAAGCATTTCTCTGTTTGGAGTTATCTGTTTTTGCTGCAAAATTTGTAACAAATGATCAAAATGTCCTATTTGTGATAATGGTACCTTTTTCAAATTGAGACAATCATCTTAGTTCTTAGAAAACGATTCACTTGCAGCCCACATCGGCAGGATGGCTTTTTTATGAAAGCTCCACAATAAACGTTGACTTACTCCAGACAAGGAAAATGGAGATATTTGTTTTTGTGCATAAACTCTTCAAATCTATTGCAGGTGGGTCATTTATATATATATATATATATATATTTGCTTTTATAACCCAGGACTCTATCCTAAATTCAGTAATTTTAACAAACCCCAAAACCAGTGAAGTTTAAATTGTAAATAAAAACAGAATACAATGATTTTCAAATCCTTTTCAACCTATATTCAATTGAATAGACTGCAAAGACAAGATACTTAACATTGGAAAACTTTGTTATTTTTTGCAAATATTAGCTAATTTGTAATTTGATGCCTGCAACATGTTTCAAACAAGCTGGCACAAGTGGCAAGAAAGACTGAGAAAGTTGAGGAATGCTCATAAAACACTTATTTGGAACATCCCACAGGTGAACAGGCTAATTGGGAACAGGTGGGTGCCATGATTGGGTATAAAAGCAGCTTCCATGAAATGCTCAGTCATTCACAAACAAGGATGGTGTGAGTGTCACCACTTTGTGAACAAATGCGTGAGCAAATTGTTTAAGAACTACATTTCTCATCCAGCTATTGCAAGGAATTTAGGGATTTTATCATCTACGGTCCGTAATATCATCAAAAGGTTCAGAGAATCTGGAGAAATCACTGCGTGTAAGCAGCAAGGCTGAAAACCAACACTGAATGCCTGTGACCTTCGATCCCTCAGGCGGTACTGCATCAAAAAGCGATATCAGTGTGTAAAGAATATCACCACATGGGCTCAGGAACACTTCAGAAAACCACTCTCAATAACTACAGTTCGTCGCTACAAGTTAATGATTATTTGCAAAACAAAACATTTTGTTTCTCAGTTGGAACATTAAATATCTTGTCTTTGCAGTTTAGTCAATTCAATATAAATTGAAAAGGATTTGCAAATCATTGTATTCTGTTTTTATTTAAGATTTACACAACGTGCCAACTTCACTGGTTTTGGGTTTTGTATTTTGGCGGCTGTATAGAAGACTGGCGTGTCCGGCCCTACAGATCTCACCAAATGAACTTTTGAAATGGATTTGAATTTGAAAGATGTGATCTATCCACTGGAACCTCTACACTAACTGTGTAATGAACATCTATCAGCCCTAAGGACTATCCTGTCAGTAGACGAGGCTCGATTGCAAACTTCAAACCTGAAAGGATATTCTGACCATTTTATTGGAAAGCCATAAAAATGTTGAAATACTAATACCATAGTACTACCACGGAGCAAATCATGTTGCTAATGGCGCAGTCTAAAAAAAAAAGGAAGTATCTTTCGATCTATTTTCTATCGTTTATTTTGTTCATGCTCACAGATGAGCTGCGGCTGAATGGGTGGCCAATCAATCACAGAGTACATACAGACGCCCATTCATTCTAACTTCGGAAAAATATCTGGGATGAAGATGTCAACTGTGCGATGAGTAGAGTGACAAAAAATATGGTGCCGTTGAGTAAAGTAAATGGATTGATTTTGGATAGAAGTGGCATGAGCGAGAGAAACATAACATATACAAAGATATAAAAAGGAAGGCTAGTTGTTTTTAGCCCTTGTACAACCTTAAGATTGAATATACACAATGTATTGCTGTATATGCAATACAGCTCTTTATTCAGGCTGTGAGCGATATATCTTGGCACTTTATTTGGGCTATGTGCAATGCAATACATATAGATTCCTCCTTTATATTATATTTTGTATTTAATGTTTTTTTTATTTTTAAAGTAATTACCTGTTTTTGAACTCCTTTTAAATTGCCTGAATGTTACTGACTCTGAGGTGGTGATCCTGACTTGTTCCTCTGTTTTGTGTTGGATTGTATACATCAATTTGTCTGGACACTACAGCCGGAAATTAGCCTTTGGCTAAAAAATGACATATACATTTTGCATATACGGTCATTGATATGTGCTGTCCCTATTTTAAATAAACAATTGAATTGAAAGGGGTTCATCTGTTAATAAAGAAGTCTCAAGTCAGCAATAATTTAATGTTTGTTTTTTACTATCTACACTTGAAATATTTTTGATGATTTTATATCTATATATTGTCTATGTTTCATGGTCTTTTTGTCAAGAATAAAAACAAATTTATAATGGGAAAATGCTAAATATGCAATATTTACAAAAAAAAAAGTTGCAGAGAAGAATATTTGGGTAATTACAGTCTTGAATAAGTCAATAATTTATGACGACATTGATACAGTGTACAAAAACATATTTTCACCATACCTAATGAGCTAGAATGAGAGAGAAAGCAAGCAGGACTTGGTTGAGTTTATTAGGTTTGTCAAGACTTGGTCCTTGGTGTTTGCTTTTCTGGAAGGCAACGGAAAGTTGGCTCGGGCGAGACGGGAATGTGAGTACATATTTTATTTAATATATCAAAAAAGAACAAAGAAAAAGCGCGCACAATGGCGGAGGTACAAAACTTCGCTAATGAAAACAAAACTTGCACATAGACAGACACTGTGAACAATGAAACAAAAACACTAACTGTGGCATTAATAAACAAAAACTTACTTGGCATGGACTATGAAGTGCGCAGAGGTAAACAGAGTGTGACAGGAGTATGAATCCGGATGTCGCCAGAAAGACAAACTGAAAACAATGAACTTAAATACTACGGACATGATTAGTGAAAACAGGTGCGTGACTCAAAACGTGAAACAGGTGCGTGACGTGACAGGTGAAAACTAATGGTTGCTATGGTGACAAAACAAACAAAAGTGCACAAAAAGTCCAAAAACAAAACCGAACATGACTAAAACAAAACATGATCACACAGACATGACAAGGTTCACACGTATTTTGTATATATCTGCGATGTGATATACAACTGCCAATTTTCATAGCATTTTAGCGATTTAATTACCGTTTATCTAAATTACCCTCATCAAAGCCCGGAGAATAATGCTCTTGGTTTTCTGGCGGTTAAGGAGCATAATTACACCAAAACAATATTTTCTTGTTTTTTAATAAGCAAGAAATTTGCGATTATAATGGGAGTTGATGGGGAAGAAAGAGTTCTTAGGAGAAAGTGTTTAAAAATTGTGTCCATATCCTATTCTAACAATGTTGCCATAAAAAAACACAATGCAATTTTATAAAATAAATAAAAAATCCTGAGCGAAATTTCAGGCCACTGGTCTTCAAACTCGACAATCATATCCCATAAAGGAACATGTTTAATGCCAGTTTCACAAGAGTATTAAACTGTGACAAACGTCTGTTTTAAAGTACACACATAAAGTTATGAGTTGGCTCAATTCATCATTCAATATACAGTATAGCAATAACGTCATAGTTTGGTGTGACTGACACATGCAACCCAATAAAATCAATTTTACCTTAGTTTTCTTTTGCCGCAGTGTGATTGTGTCATTGAATGACAACATTGAAAACCTTTAGTGTAATAGGCAAGCAAACGTATGTGTCTTTGACTTTAGTTCAACCTTCCTTTCGCTTCCCTAAAATTGACTTTAACTATTAATCCACCCGTGACTGGGGGTAACCTCCCACACACACACACACACACACGCACCCTCGTGTGAAAGAAAACACACACGTCAGCGGCCGTCATCAGCTCTGGGTGACTGCAACGCCACGTGAGTCAGTGTGACAAGGAACACCCACAAAGCAGATACGAGGGGGCTCTGGGACACTATCACAATTTGTCCATCTTTGAGTCTGTGGGGGGAATCAAGGGTTTACCCAAACAACTGAGCTAGGTGGGGTTGCACATTATGTTTGGGAGTATATTTGCACAGCATGAATGGTGCAGCAAACTGTATCTGAATGTTAGTAAGTAAGTCCGGTTTATTATAGTTATACAATGGAACCTCGATTTGCAAACTTAATTGGTTATTGAACAGGGTTCTTAAATAGAAAAGTTTGTATATTGAAGCAAATAAGAAACAATACAAACATGAATAATGGGTTGCAGCCTTGACAAAAATCCATATTTTGTCAAGGTTTATATACTTTGAACTCAATATCAAAGCGCTATACAGTACTCCCGGGAGGTTTTCGGGAGAAGCGCTGAATTTTGGGAGCCTTCCGGAAAATCCAGGAGGGTTGGCAAGTATGCCGGGAGGTGATCTAGTGATCACTTCCTGAGGATCCTTGATGCCGAGGAATATTCATCCATCTTCCTATGATCTGGATCGTCTGCTGATCCTGAGCCAGTGCAGGATGGATGGATGTATACAATATCTGGGTACTTTTTCTAATAATGTCTATACTGTAAACTTTGAGTTGTTAAAGCCCAAGTGCACCTCTCTCCTCAAGCGTGCATGTGAGTGTGGATGAGTGGATGTGTATGAAGGGTCTGAGTGAGCAAAGTATGATTGTCAAATGTGATTTTAACTGTAAAATTAAAAAAAAATTAATTTAAAAATATGTATTATAACACAAAGGCGTTTAGCTTTACGGGATTACTGTCTGAGGGTTCATTATCCTGGATCCAACTACTGTATGGAATGACGTTCAGGTCACACTGGAGTACGCCAATCCAACACACGTCTTCAATTGTGTCGAATCAAACACTGAGGGGAAAACCAGTTTCATATATCGTTAAGTATAAACAGCCATCAGAGATGTCCATTGCTGGTCCAAACTTGGATAACCCGGAGGGCTGGCAAAACTAAGCCAAACAAATTATGTGATTGACTGTGAATGCTATGAACGCAGATTATTTTCCCCGTACTTAATCAAAAACAAAAAAGGACAACATTGTTTTTTTGGACAGAAAATACTACAATGAAAGCCACGTTCTTACTGGTTGCAGGTGTAGTGGCATGTTATCAGAGCATCATAGCTGTGAGCAAATATCTCCAGCATGGATTTACCCATGCTTTTCCAAATTATTGCCAACAGCAAGTCTTAAGAGCACAAAGAACAAACAAGTGCGGTTGGCTTAGTCCAGTAGGCTGCGCATCATAAACCTTTATTAAGAGTACAGAGTGTGTGCTTGTACTCCAAGAGGTGTTGTTAAGAAGAAAAACTGTGAAAAGTAAACAAAAAAACAACAACAACTGATCTGCACGACCTAGTTGCATTAAAAAAAACTTCCATTGCAGTGGACATGTGTGTTTAGCAAAGCAATAAATGGGTGTAACAATAATTGTGTCTTTTCATAAAAGTATTTTATTCCGCTTCTTTTCTCGAGCCTCAGGCACCAAGATTTTTGTGGTTTAGGAAATTGTTGTGGCTTTTGTTGTGAGTTGTGAGACACATAGGGCCTGGTCTACCAAATGTTTGTGTGTATTAGCACAACCGGTACTTTTCAGAGGTGGTATAGTACCGAAAATTATTCATTAGTATTGCAGTACAATATTAATACCGGTATACCGTACAACCCTAATATATATATATATATATATATATATATATATACAGTATATATATATATATATATATATATATATATATATATATATATATATATATATATATATATATATATACATGTCTGTATATATGTCTGTATATATATATATATGTATGTATATATACATAGATATAAGTGTGTATATATGTATGTATATGTATATATGTATGTATATATATACATATATATATATATATATATATATATATATATATATATATATATATATATATATATATATATATATATATATATATATATATATACAGTATATTGTTGTTATTATTGTGACTATTATTATGCATTAAAAGTGCTAATAACACTTATATTGTCAGGCTTGTCCCTGACAGTTTGACTGTGTTTTAGTTTTTTCTCTGTGTTTGTCTTAGTTTCCTGTCAGCGCTTTTATTTTGTCTTCATTTCCTGAGTGTCTCCCTGAGTGCTGCTTCCCCTCAGCTGTGGCTGATTGGCACCTGGCCACACCTGGTGTCAATCAGCCAGCTACTATTTAAACCTGCCTTCTCCTATAGTCATTGCTGGATCATTGTCGTTCCTACCTGTCGTGTCGTTGTTTGCTGTATGCTGTCATTACTACCTGTCTTAACACTTGTCGTTGTAGCTCTGTCTACTTTTGTTTCACTCTGCTCAGGTCCTAGTTCCTTCGTGTCACAGTAAGTGTTTTTGTTTCTTATCCAAAGTTAGCCTCTGTGCTATTTTAGTTCATAACCAAGTTTGTTCTCCGCCTTGTGCGCGCCTTTTGTTGTTACCCTTTCGTTTGTTGTTTTGCCTTAGTGTTTAATTAAATCATGTTTTCTCGTACAATGCCTTCCGCCTTCTCTGCATCTTGGGGTTCGTCACCTACAAACTCTGACATATATCTCAAAGAAGCTCTACCCATTGAAATCCATTTAATCTGTGCCCTGTGGCCCCGAAAACACCACAATATTAACATGTAACATGCCTTTTAAAGAGAAAAAAATAACGGTTAGATGACAAATACTGTTTGAAAATCAATACAATAGAAGGTACTACAAACAACTACAGTAATACAATTCTACAACTTTTACCTTGGGGACCAGACTGATGCGATATCTCCTTCCGGCTGCTTCTCCATCCACTTAATATAAGCGACTTAAGGCCTGTTTTCTAAGATCTGGTTACTTGTTTCTCTCGTGACATCTGGCAACACTTTCTCCATCATGTAACAGTCAGAACTATGTTGATTACTGTATGTTGCATGGACGTCTTTGAGTTCATTAGCACAGTACCGCGTTCACCTTGGAGAGCAACTGCAGCTAAGTTGGTTTCAAGTCGGTCGTTGTATATCTGAGACCGTAGTTAGAGCAGTAGTTTAGTCTCAGAGTGTTTGGACTGATCTGTCATGGTGCAGGGAGCTCAGTACCACTATAAAGAACTTCTCTCCCTAAATCAGATCAACAGAATTACCCTCCCAAACGTTTTTTTATGTACATCACATATTTCTTGGAATACTTGTCAGAGGGCCCGACTCTAACTGCCCCAAAGCTAAAAAATTAAATAAAAAATAAAAAAGGGTATTTTTTTTTACATGTCTCAATGTAATTTTAAGATCCGCTTTGTCCTACTACTTTTCATACATGTTGAATTGTTGGAGTCATATAGTAAATTACTACTGTATAATATGAATGACATATTGGCAAGCAAGACAGACAGGACCAAATGTGCCACAGATTATTTATGTTTCATTGCTCATGTTTGACCTGAGCTGACCCCAGTATTATTGTGCATGGTCCTCAAATGACAAGCTGACATGTAGTTTCTTTTTGATAAGGCAGCTTACCTCATAACTTATGTTTAGTTTGGGCTCTTGGGAGACCACTGACTTAACTCTGGCCCATTAAAAAAAGCCATGCATCAGAAACATGTGCGGTTGTATAACGGACAAGGAGCCTTTAAGAGGTAATTAGATTCCTAAGCTTCAAACATCCTGTCTGTCTGATAAGCATGACAAAATTCATTGAGATTTCATAATTCTTTGCAGAAATGAAGGTCCGGGAAAATGATCCATTTACGGGAAGAGCTCATTTCCATTTTCTGAGCTTACATAACGCGGTTGCTTTTATCAATAAAATCATGAAATATTGTTTTGCAGTTGGTCTAATTTGCCTTCATCTTGAGGGACCCTGCATTTATTGTAGACAACCACGATGTGTATATGCAGGCATCTGGATTTACACACTGAGATTCCCTTCATTTGGTACATCAACCAACAGGAGGGCCCTTATTTCTGACTACGCTTCCCGCAATAGGTAATTACATAGTTGGTGACAACAGCACCGGAATCTGGTGTGACGTACACAACACTTTGAACTTTCAACACAACAGGGTGGAAGATGTGAGCCTCGGATGTCGGTTCACACAGAACAGCAACACCTGAGGGAAAAGGCGAAACAGCCTCGGCTTTAATAAGCATGTTTTTCATTACACACCTGCAGAAGCACAATAAGATTGCTCTACCTTTGTGTGCAATTTACTCCGACCCCCCTAGTTACTACTCAAAACCTGAAAATATGTATCTATCTCCATCTCTCCACCTTAGCATCGTACATGTGTGTTCCAGTGTATGTTGTACTTCTACTGGGTAGAAAAAGGAGTCCGTTGAGCTGCAGGCTTGTGTATTGTTACAACATGAATACTAGAGTGTAGACCAGGGCAAACCGCAGTCCCTTTAATCCGGACCGCCAAATATTAAAACAGAATTGAGCAAAGATCTGTTTTGAGAATTGCCACAACAAGACTGATACTAGACTTCGACGCACAAAAAAGGTGATCAACAACACTGCTCCCACTAAAAGAGGATGTAAGTGTTAACCCTTTAATACCATCTTTGTGTTTCTTTGATGTTATGATATATTATTGTATTATGATTAAAATAGCCCATGTTTGAGAAGCCTAGAATTAGTTCCAACAAATATGATATGCTTTAAAGTGCGTGGGCTGGCCCGGCCCGTCTGTCAAATTTTAAAAGCCAATGTGGCCCCTGAGCCACATTTGCCCACCCCTATTGTAGACTCAATTAATGAAAATCTCAAACAATGAAAATCTCTCCTGCTGCTGGTATCAATCTTACAGTAGTATTGGCCACTAGATGAGCCCAGGGCTCCTCAAGTAAGTAGTATATGTCCTATTTTCTGTGTATGTCTACTATATTGGATTAAACAAGTGTAAAGGTGACTATATAGGTGTTATTTCATATCTAGAGAGCTCTTATAATAGTAAAACAATATATATTTAGAAGGTTATGAAAATCTTCAACTTAATAATTTCTTCTTTGTGGAAATTATTTGATAAACAATGGACAGACAGACAGATGGACGACAGTTGCGAGCTGTGTTTGGTGTTGTTAATCTGGACCAGAGGATGCAGAGACAGCAGGTTAAATACAGGCAAACCCCCTTAATTAGGTAAATCACAAAAGTAGTGCAACAGGGAAGTGCACACAAAAAGCAACCGGAAACAGGAAGCAGCACATTGAGATGCAAAGCAAAAATGATGAAGCCCCGTTATAAGGCACATCCTGATTGGCGGGGACAGATATTTGAGTCTGGCTCTCTTCTCTTCTTTCAGGCACTAATATGTTTTGTTTGGTTTAGGAAATTGCTATGGCTTTTGTTGTGAGTTGTGAAACACACCGTCTATTGTTTCCTGGAGCAATCACCCCCTTACTGGAGTCACCTCAGTGCAGGCACTTGTGAATATTAAATTAACCTTCCTGTTATGTTACAGGTCAAATTGGCCCGTTTTAAAGTTTAAGATCTCGGAAAAATAGTTGAAAGCCTTTTTTTTTCAGTATGAAACTTATTCTGCTTGCCTTAATTAATGTAATCAAGGTGTAATATGAAAATGTTTCCTCTTACATATTTGCAACCACCCCTTGCATGTGTATATCACATAGTTACTGTTGGGGTCAATTTGACCCAGCAGTCAAACTGGAGGTCAAAGGGTGTCAGAAATGTCAGACTATTTCTTTCTTTGCAAGTGTCAGATATATTTTACCCCAATCGCACATACACACACACACACTCTCACACGCAGGTGTTATGACTTTTGGCGAGAACCATGTATGTTCTCGCGGGAGAACTCCACCCAGATTCAGTAAACACTCAACAGGGTAAAGGCAAAAAACGTATAAAATATTCTCTGTATGGAAGTCCTACCAACATTACACTCTGTCAGGAAGACCAATTACCAAATGAGCAGTAGGCCAAAAGGATGTCAATCTAGGACAGTGGTTCTCAAATGGGGGTACGCGTACCCCTGGGGGTACTTGAAGGTATGCCAAGGGGTGAGATTTTTTTTAAATGTCTGTCAAAAAGAACTGTGAAAAGAAATGCAACAATGCAATATTCAGTGTTGACAGCTAGATTTTTTGTGGACATGTTCCATAAATATTGATGTTAAAGATTTATTTTTTTGTGAAGAAATGTTTAGAATTAAGTCCATGAATCCAGATGGATCTCTACTACAATCCCCAAAGAAGGCACTTTAAGTTGATGATTACTTCTATGTGTAGAAATCTTTATTTATAATTGAATCACGTGTTTATTTTTCAACAAGTTTTTAGTTATTTTTATATCTTTTTTTCCAAATAGTTCAAGAAAGACCACAACAAATGAGCAATATTTTGCCCTCTTATACAATTTAATAAATCAGAAACTGATGACATAGTGCTGTATTTTACTTCTTTATCTCTTTTTTTTCAACCAAAAATGCTTTGCTCTGATTAGGGGGTACTTGAATTAAAAAAATGTTCACAGGGGGTACATCACTGAAAAAAGGTTGAGAACCACTGATCTAGGATACTCTGGAAGTCATCATTGTTTATGACAGTGAAATAGAGGATGATGTGTCTGAAGATGAAGACTATCTTAAGCTAAATTCTGATTCTAATGATTCTAATTTTGAACCAGATGAGGGAATTGCTAAGACATTCATGTCAAAAAATGATAAAACACAGTGGTCTTCATCCCCGAATAAGCGTCAGAAAATATAATAAAGACAGTGCCAGGGCAGACTATGATGGCAGTGACTCATGTGACTGACATCAGGTCATCTTTTGAGCCGGTCATGCCAGATTCAATACAGAAAACCATTCTGGAAATGAATAATCTAAAAAAGGGAGGCCTGTTTTTCAGATAAGTGTAAGGAGCTGGACAAAACTCATTTATGTGCGCATTGGGCTGGGGTTTATAAGTCGAAGGGATGTAAAGACAGGCAAGGCTATATTTTGAGCCACAATGTCTCATTTTTTCCAGAGTAATTGAGACGGACAGTGTGGGACAAGTGGGTAGAGCAACTTCCACTATTATATACCTCAGGCCCTAATATCACGGTGGATGAAAGGCAGGTGGCATTCCAAGGTCGCTGCCCATTTAGGCAATACATGCCTTCCGCTGGTATGTGGACTTGTATAAAGCCTCAGGGAGTTGAACGCCCCTGCCTTACATAGTTCCGGGTCACCCTTAGGCAAGGTGTCGCACCTAAACGCCCTCCCATCAGGGTTACTATACTACCCCATGGAACAAACAAGAAGGAGAAGAGAGGGGCTGAACTGTCAACTGATCACCATATGGTGGTGAGTTGGGTCAGATGGAGGGGGAAACCTCTGGACAGACCTGGCAAACACAAGCGTGTAGTGCGCGTGAACTGGGAACGTTTGGAGGAGTCCTCTGTCCGGAAGAACTTCAACTCCCACCTCCGGCGGGACTTCTCTGCCATCCCTGTGGAAGTTGGGGACATTTTAGCAATGTTCAAAGCCTCTATTGCTAAAGCTGTAGCTGCGAGCTGTGGCCAGAAGGTGTTAGGTGCCTCAAGAGGCGGTAACCCTCGAACACCCTGGTGGACAGCGGTGGTCAGGGAAGCCGTCCGACTGAAGAAGGAGTTGCAAGGTACCAACAGGCCCGAAGGGCAGCGGCCGTGGTTGTGGACGAGGCTAAGCAGAGGGTGTGGGATCAGTTCGGGAAATCCATAGAGAATGACTATCGGGCGGCACCAAAGCTGTTCTGGAAGACCATGTGGCACCTCAGGAGGAGGAAGCAGGGAACCATCCAAGCTGTGTACAGCAAGGATGGGACTGTGCTGACATCGAGTGAGGAAGTTGTAGGGCGTTGGAAAGAGCACTTTGAGGAACTGCTGAACCCAACTATATCAGACACAAAATATTGATAGTAAATATTGATAGAATATTTAATAATGGAGTTAGTAATAGAATATTAACAATGCTTGTTAGGATTTTTTGGGTTTTGGACATCTTTTGCATAAGTATAAACATGCAGTGGGTCATATTGACCCAGGAACACCATTGCTGTTCTTGAGAAATAAACATAACAGGAGGATTAATGTATGAATGTAAACTACCACCAAAAGACAGTTGACATCTTACCTGAGTAAGCGAGGGATAGTCCCCAGTGAGCACTCCTTTTATCATATTACATCAACATTATCATTAATTCTCAGTAAAGTATATGATTGTGGTTATCATCAGACTTACAATATTTGAGTCTTTTTGTAGCTGTAAATCTTTTCAACATATCCATCCATCTAAAACATGTAATGTCGTATAATGTTTAGTGTGCTTGGAAACATACCCTCTTACCTAGAATCCAGGATGTCTTTGTGCCATTTTTTCTTCTCTTCTTTCTCCTCTGTTTATTTTTCTCGTGACTCTCTGCTTACGTTTATTACTCTTCTTTTCTCCATCTGGTCATTACTTGATTTATGGAGGCTTACAAAAACACACATATAAAGCCATATGCGACACACACAGAGAAGCTCTCCAACAACGAGTAGACACATCTTCATCTATTGCCATGGCCATGATCAATAACATCTCCACCCTTTTCCTTGTAAACCCCCTGAAGCTGCTCTCTCCACAAACATATTGTGGACTCGTGACGAGAAACAGCAGCATGGAGACCAAAAGCACATCAAAGATAAACACAAGGAAGATGTTGCTACACTGACGAGCCATTCAAAGTTTGACTTGTGTCTGAAATAGGCCAAGTCATGAAACATCTTTGTTGTGGACATTTTGTTTGTTTCTGAGGTGACATTATCAGTAATGGGTGAGGTTACATTGGACATCACCAGCATCTTTTTTTAGCTTTTAACCTAAATTAATGTAGGTTTTTTACTACTGTGCAAAATTCTTTGAATACTGTTAATATTTTGTTTTTTTGCAGCTCTTTAATGACAGCATAAAACTAAAATGTCATAGCCCACAGATCGAAGCATACCTTGTCCTTAAAAACAAAGACCTTTCTTTCTTTAAAAACAATACATGGTGTTATTTACATACAAGTTTTTATTTCAAGCCGCAGCAGATAGGAATGGGAATCGAAAATAAATGCTTGTTAAAAACTGGCTCCCAATGCTTCGATTCCTGGGAATCATTTGGCAGTTTTGCAAACGATTCCCTTATTGATTTCTGTGGGCGCGAATGACTTCACCACACACAACGCCAAGAGTTGCTCAAGAGAAAGGGGGACAAAAGGTCAACTTGGGACACTTACAGAGTGGATATTTCATCAAAAGGATGAAATACTACCAACATGCAGAAACATTACTTACACAGTATTTGATATTGTTGAGGTAACGAGGCATTTTTGTAATGATGCGTGGATTGTTCTTCCAAGATTGAGTTAGGTGAAAGGGCAGGTCTAAATAGCTCTCTGATTAGTGCCCAGGAACAGGTGAACGTCCCGAACACTAATCAGAGGCAGGTGACACTAATCAGCACCCATGACAACCGAGAAACACAAAACATGGGTGCTGAAACAGAATTTAAACCACACATGAATCAAAACCTAAATAAACTTAAACAAACTATGATCCTGGCAACAATCACGAAAAAATTTTGACTTTTGTGTGAAGTAAGAGTTTCCTTTGAAATTCTGACCTTGCAAATATGCAGCATTTACTCATTAGAGATGTTGAAGTCTGATGATAATCTCTCATCGTTTCCTATTTACCAACAAAAATTACAGCTCTAGATTGCTCTCAACAGTTCACAATTGTGCCCAACATGTGCGGGTAAATATGTTGGAGCATGAATAAATGTTTATAATGGACAAACAATTTTTCAAGTGTAAAATGATCGAGGACAATGTCTGCAACTTGTGTTGGACAGAGCAGACAGCAGACGATAAGGAAGCCTTTATTGGTGTTTCTTTCTGTTATGATGTTACTAATAATAAGCGACCCCCGAGAGGGACAAGCGGTAGAAAATGTACTTTTACTGCCATCTAGTGTTTACTGTTAAGTCTGTGCGGTATTCAATGAGTAAAACATCAATACAGTAAGTTTTCCAGTTTTTGTTGCGATCATCTGCTTTTTGAGGTTACGGTTGCAAAGAACACTTAAATCATCAATAACGAATTTATAAAATCAAAAGTGGATTCATGATTATTGAAAGACATAAGCCTCAAAATTTTGCACATTTTGCAGCAGCTTTCGGAAAAATCTGTGCGAAGTTTAGGCATTTTGGGCTGCAACAATGACAAAAATAGACAAAAATAAAATCCTGGTTAATACTGCAGGTAACTAACATACACTGCCATCATGATGGCACCTAAGTGTAAAACCTGCTATTATTAACTGTTAACATCAAATGAATAACTTCTCATGCATTACATGACGAGAGACAGCGTCTGACTGGCTCCATCTCGTCTGACCATACTTGCCAACCCTCCCGGATTTTCCGGGAGACTGCCTAAATTCAGCGCCTCTCCCGAAAACCTCCCGGGACAAATTTTCTCCCGAAAATCTCCCGAAATTCAGGCGGAACTGGAGGCCACTGCCCCCTCCAGCTCCATGCGACCTGAGTGACGCGTCGACAGCCTGTTTTCACGTCCGCTTTCCCACTATATAAACAGCATGCCTGCCCAATCACGTTATAACTGTAGAATGATTGAGGGCGAGTTCTTGGTTTCTTATGTGGGTTTATTGTTAGGCAGTTTCATTAACGTCCTTCCAGCACGGTAACAACACACAACAACAGCAGTCACGGTTCGTCTACCATAAAGCAGTTTGTCTGCCGTAAACAGCAATGTTGTGACACTCTTAAACAGGACAATACTGCCATCTACTGTACATGCATGTGTGACAATAACATCTAGGGCTTTTAGAGAGTGCACAACTGCGCACACAACAAGGAGACGAAGCAGAAGAACGAGGAAGATACAGCCATGGCGACGCCGACGACGAGTAAGATGAAGAAATACGCTTGTAAGTTCCATGCCGCAGCTGCGATTGGACGTGGATAGCCTTCGGGAAGAAGTAGTAGACTACCAAGTGCTTGGCAATGAAGATCTTCCTCAGGAAGCAAAGATTGACCGGTTTTGGGCCATGCTAGGGAGAGATGAAACATTCCAGAATCTAGTGCATTTGATGAAAGCACTTTTGTGTGTGCCACACAGCAATGCATCATCAGAGAGGGTGTTCAGCATGGTTAGAAAAATAGTGACAGAGAATAGAACAAGGATGGACAATTCAACCCTTAACTCAACAATGAGTAGATGAGTGTGATGTGTGTGTATATGTGTAAATAAATGAACACTGAAATTCAAGTATTTATCCTATATATATATATATATATATATATATATATATATATATATATATATATATATATATATATATATATATATATAGCTAGAATCCACTGAAAGTCAAGTGTTTCTTATATATATATATATATATGAAATACTTGACTTAGAGAATTCTAGCTGTAAATATACTCCTCCCCTCTTAACCACGCCCCCAACCACGCCCCCGCCCCACCTCCCGAAATTGGAGGTCTCAAGGTTGGCAAGTATGCGTCTGACAGATGTTCTCCACAGCTGGATTTACGTCCAGAAAGAAAAAGTAAATCTGCTTATTTTCTGCAAAATAATGAATAATGTTCATAGTTGATGGTTGATGAATTGCACAATGCACAGTTTCATTGGACTTGACCTGCTTCGACACCGTAATACGTCAATTCACGAGCTCAATTGGTTACGCAACTGAGCTCAGAACTAAAAAAAAAAACACTTGTATCTGAAAGCAGCACCACCCATTTAAATGAATTGAAATCAATCCATGAATCAATCCATGCCTGCCACCGCCCCCCAACCAACACAAGTTTAAAATGTAACATTTTTTTTTTTTTAAAGAAAAACAAACTTTTGGATTAAAGTATTGTATTAAAAAACTTGAGAATGTACTACAAACAACTACAGTAGTTTTTTGGAGTAATGTAATAATAATGAACAGCGTATATTCGGAAACAGACTTCTGCTGTTTAACAATAGGAACTATTATTGCTGTTTATGATGCACATGGACGTCTTTGGGTGACGGACCAGAGGTCAGAGTTGACAGCTGTGTGTATTTCCGTGTACTGATTGTAATGCTTGATCTAACAGTTTGACGGGACTCAGAAAGAACTGAAACACGTCAATCACAGTATTGGCAGCTTCTCTTATTTTCATGGATGAATGTGTGTCGTTTGGACGTTTGCTTCGTGTACTGCTGTCAGACTGGCAGTGCCGCAGTTTAATTAACAGTGCCGTGGTACGACATGTTTTTAATGGTTCTACTTCTTCTCAGCGCTCTCCTTTGCCCTCTCTTTTTCTGCTCCGCTGGTTAGGTGCAAGGTCGTGATAAAAATGACAAATCTTGTAATTTAAATCTATTTTTGCAACTTAATGCATAACAAAAATCCCAGAGACAGCTCCTATATCTCAAAATATCCGTGTGTTGCGGCACTTGTAAGTTGAGGAACTGCAACCCAGCTCTTTTTGAGGTATACAAATATGTTCATTATTGTGTGTATTTCACTTTAGAAATACGATACCTCACTTTATGACAGTTTTACAACAATCCCAGATGGTTTATGATGTGGACTTGGGCACAATATCCTCTCTTCCCTAGATCCTGATGGCCTTTGCTCCCACTGAACATTCATACTTCTATTGTGTTATAAGATTAATGTAATTGCCCTAAATCTGTTGATTTGTCTCATTTATATTATGCAGGCTACCAGTTGTATAAACCTTGTTTCCATATGAGTTGGGAAATTGTGTTAGATGTAAATATAAACGGAATACAATGATTTGCAAATAATTTTAAACCCATATTCAGTTGAATATGCTACAAAGACAACATAAGACAACATATTTGATGTTCAAACTGATAAACATTTAATTTTTTTGCAAATAATCATTAACTTTAGAATTTGATGCCAGCAACACGTGACAAAGAAGTTGGGAAAGGTGGCAATAAATACTGATAAAGTTGAGGAATGCTCATCAAACACTTATTTGGAACATCCCACAGGTGTGCAGGCTAATTGGGAACTAGTGGGTGCCATGATTGGGTATAAAAACAGCTTCCCAAAAAATGCTCAATCTTTCACAAGAAAGGATGGGGCAAGGTACACCCCTTTGTCCACAACTGCGTGAGCAAATAGTCAAACAGTTTAAAAACAACGTTTCTCAAAGTGCAATTGCAAGAAATTTAGGGATTTCAACATCTACGGTCCATAATATCATCAAAAGTTTCAGAGAATCTGGAGAAATCACTCCACGTAAGCGGCATGACCGGAAACCAACATTGAATGACCGTGACCTTCGATCCCTCAGACGGCACTGTATCAAAAACCGACATCAATCTCTAAAGGATATCACCACATGGGCTCAGGAACACTTCAGAAAACCACTGTCACTAAATACAGTTGGTCGCTACATCTGTAAGTGCAAGTTAAAGCTCTACTATGCAAAGCGAAAGCCATTTATCAACAACATCCAGAAACGCCGCCGGCTTCTCTGGGCCCGATATCATCTAAGATGGACTCATGCAAAGTGGAAAAGTGTTCTGTGGTCTGACGAGTCCACATGTCAAATTGTTTTTGGAAATATTCAACATCGTGTCATCCGGACCAAAGGGGAAGCGAATCATCCACACTGTTATCGACGCAAAGTTCAAAAGCCAGGATCTGTGATGGTATGGGGGAGCATTAGTGCCCAAGGCATGGGTAACTTGCACATCTGTGAAGGCACCATTAATGCTGAAAGGTACATACAGGTTTTGGAACAACTTATGCTGCCATCTAAGCGCCCTGCTTATTTCAGCAAGACAATGCCAAGCCACATTCAGCACGTGTTACAACAGCGTGGCTTCGTAAAAAAAGAGTGCGGGTACTTTCCTGGTCCGCCTGCAGTCCAGACCTGTCCCCCATCGAAAATGTGTGGCGCATTATGAAACGTAAAATACGACAGCGGAGACCCCGGACGGTTCAACGACTGAAGCTCTACATAAAACAAGAATGGGAAAGAATTCCACTTTCAAAGCTTCAACAATTAGTTTCCTCAGTTTCCAATCGTTTATTGAGTGTTGTTAAAAGAAAAAGTGATGTAATACAGTGGTGAACATGCCCTTTCCCAACTACTTTGGCATGTGTTGCAGCCATGAAATTCTAAGTTAATTATTATTTGCAAAAAAAAAATAAAGTTTCTGAGTTTGAACATCAAATATCTTGTCTTTGTAGTGCATTCAATTGAATATGGGTTGAAAAGGATTTGCAAATCATTGTATTCCGTTTATATTTACATCTAACACAATTTCCCAACTCATATGGAGACAGGGTTTGTAAGTTGCTTGCAAAATGAACAATTGAATAAATGTCTTTATACGTGCAGAACTTTGAATTGGATTATTTTGAGTCTTAAATTTAATTTATTTAATGGAATGTGTTGGTTATCATTAGGAACTTGCGAGGAGCAGTTACACTTTCTTCCCCTGCCTGTGCATGGAATTGTGTTGTGGGCCGCCCACCTTCTCCTAATTGGGCCAAACATACAATTTCTTCTTTTAAAAATCTGTGATTTTATATAGCTGTAAAAAATGGGTTTCAGAATATATTGTAATTATTTTTTAATGTGTTTACAGTACATTTAATGTATTCAAAGTCATGTTTATTTTCAGTTTGTTGAATCAAAAGTGGGAAGGTTTGTATAGTTAGTTCAAGATAAATAAATGGAGCAGCTTGAGTACAAAGCAAAATAAGCATAAAATTGTTATGATAAAATAGTACCTTTTTAATGCTTAGTTTTTGTTTTTCTTTCAGTCATTTCAGTGCCTGTGTCACTTTGTAATGTTTTTTTCTGACTCTCTCAATTAAAATATACTACTCTCAGTCACAAAATAATTTTTAAATTGTTCTTTATGGTACAGAATTAAAAACAGAGGGGTAATATTGTGTAAATGCATTTAATAAAATAACACGTGTATGTTTATTTCTCGTTCGTCACAAAGTATCCCTCAGGATTTTCCAAGATGAGCTCACCTTCTTAGTGCTGCCTTACACCACCTGACCAATGCTGACGTATAGGTTAATACGTGTATGAGTGTGTGTGTGAGAGAGAGACTGTTCATGGAGGGGTGGGGGTCATTTTAATGAGGTCAAATGTTGTCTTATATGCTAGAGTCACTGGTTCTTCCCAGAAGATGTAAAAAACACAACATGATCACTTCCCATCATGGATCCACAAGAGACAATTAGTACGAGCCGGCAGTGTAATTATAGCGTTATTACTGTCGCCACGTTAGGATTTAGGCCAAAGCGCTCAAGCTCCCGTACATGTTGTGTATTTTGGAGAAAGTTCTTGCTGACATATTCTATTTGAAATAGAAGTTCATCTTCAATTGTACCTCCATCTCCTGTTTGTTGTTTGTTTAATATAACAATGAAGCAGAGTAAAGAAATAGTTTTGTTTTATATTTTGAAAATCATCTGTTTTTAAAAATAAATAATTATCAAAGGACAATTTCTGTTATAAATCAATTTTGCTCATTGTTGTTTTATTATCCATGAATGAATTGCACAACTGGTCTCTGTTGTGCAACACAGTATAACTTTACTGTTATAGTAAAGTTCATAAGCAGTTAGTACAGGGTTTCAAAAGCCGAGTACAGTATTTTTCGGACTATAAGGCGCACGTAAAATCCTTTCATTTTCTCAAAAATAGACAGTACGCCTTAAAACCCGGTGCGCCAAATGTACGGAATAATTCTGGTTGTGCTTACCGACCTCAAAGCTATTTTATTTGTTACATGGTGTAATGATAAGTGTGACCAGTAGATGGTAGTCACACATAAGAGATAAGTGTAGACTGCAATATGACGCCAGTAAACAACACCAAAACTTTAAATGTTCCATTGAAGATAAAGAACATTACACACGGAACTCGAAAATCTGTCAAAATGTTTTAGTATGACTTTGAAGCCGCACCGCTTGATGGATTGTCGGCCCATTACGGCTACCATAGTCAGAGATACAAGTATTCCTATGGTGTGTGTATGAGGACAGCAAAATGGCACCCTTTAGCAAACCTATTATCTGGCGTTTTGTTTCCAAATATTATGCAAAACCAACTGTTCTTACCTTCTGGTACCTGCTGATGTGTATTTGAGATCTGCATAAGTCCTGGAAATATGTGCACGTCCGCCACTGTAGTCTGTGCCGATGCCGTAGTCGATAAGCTTCTTCTTTTCCTCTATCTTCTTGTTATGTGACATTCACTCTCTGCTGTTGCCATTTCTAATACAAAGTAGCGTAAAGTTCTAACTTACATCTCGCTATGAAAGTACTAAAAACTACCAGTGTAGTGGGTTTACATAATTCACCCACAAAACTTTAGTTATTAGAGAGTTACGGTCAGACGGTTTTTCACAGGACACATTTTCGGTGTTGTTGCACTAGTGAGCAACGGATGAGAAGATGCTGCTCCGTTGTTGATTTAAGTAAAGTTTGGATGTCATTAAAACAGTTAGCTCCATCTTTTGACACTTCTTCCACTCCCATCCTTGCACGCTACACCACTACAACGAAGATGACGGGGAGAGGACGCTGTCGAAGGTGAGCCACTTAAATAAGACCGCCCACAAAACGGTGCATCCTGAAGCGACTGTCAGAAAGCGACTTGAAGATGGTCTGTAAAACATAATCTTTGCAACATTTTGATCAAGGAACCACCATTACATGTTATGTAAACCACAAGGAAGTGTTTTAAGTTGAGAAAAAAATCATAACATTTCCCCTTTAATGCGCCCTATAATCCGGTGCACCTTTTGTATGAAAAAAGACCTGAATAGACCCGCTCATCAGCAGTGCGCCCTATGGTCCAGAAAATACGGTTTATATAGTGTGTTTTTCATCCATCGATCAAGCGTTGCCTCCAAACAACATACCTTCCAGGGTCACGTTAAAGTAATGGTTCATGGAGGAAGTATGAGTTGTATTCATTTGATAAGGCAGGACTAAATGTGTGTAAAGCTGGATCCAACAGAAAATACTGCAATAAAAACCCATTTACTGCACTAAAATACTTACAGTCGTGGTCAAAAGTTTACATACCACTTGTAAAGAACATAATGTCATGGCTGTCTTGAGTTTGCAATCATTTCTACAACTCTTATTTTTTGTGTGATTGGAGCACATACTTGTTGGTCACAAAAAATATTCATGAAGTTTGGTTCTGTTATGAATTTATTATGGGTCTACTGAAAATGTGACCAAATCTGCTGGGTCAAAAGTATACATACAGCAATGTTAATATTTGGGTACATATCCCTTGGCAAGTTTCACTGTAATAAGGCGCTTTTTTTTTTAAATGATTCTTGAAAAAAGAAAAATATAATCTATGTTTTTAAATTATGAATTGATTTAAAATTGCAATGAATACAATTCAGTATTTGGATGTAAATCGGATTTTTGGCACCTCTAATATATACCATACTATTACTTTGACATTTTGAGTGAGCCAAGACAAATATGCCACTTGCAGGACTGCAGACCTCCAACAAATCTTCATTTGAAGACTGACTTATTAGATGTGAAGCTTTTGTGACATTTTAATTATTGCAGTTCATAAGTGTCAACATAACTTATCTGATTGATGGAAAAAAAAACATGTAAAGTCCAGTTTTCAATGTCAGAAACAAAAACAGTAGGGATGGTAGCGTAATGAGAGGTGATTCAGTTTTCATTGCCCTTTTACATCGAGCCTTATGGTCGAAGGAGAGCAATATCTCTCGAGGGATGGGTGTTAGTTTGCTCTGTCAAATACTTGGATGTATTATGTACAGATGTATTCGATTCACTTTGCTGATCCCTGACCTGTCCTCTAGCTCCTCCAACAGGTCCATATTTTCATTAGTTTAGCATTCATCAATATTGTATGTGGGGATATATATTTTCTCTTACATGGACCAAGTTAAGATTAGTCCACCTTCTGTGGGAATGAGTGAGAGAGGTGCATTACAGACCTCAAAGTATTCTAATATTACCATTATAATAAGGAATAATGCCAACTAAAATATATTTCAACCTATAACACTGTAGAAAAGACAAACACCCATAGCGTGATTCAGACTCACACTGAGTTAACAAATGTTTAAAAGTATGCAAGTGATTAAGCCAAACAAGCTCTAATTTCTGTGTTTTGATAGCTTCTCTAGCATACGTGTGGGAAATCAATACAAAAGGAAAAAGACATATTTTTGTGTCGAGACCAAAGAAAAAAAACTACCACAGCACACCTTATGCGGACACAGGTGTAGTTGGTGCCAGGTGTGGTAGTTCAGTAATCTCCACAGGACTGCCACCTGAAGATGATGTAGTTGTTATTTCTACAATTGGCTATGAGGCATGTGCATGTTTTTTGGGGTTTTTTTACCAAACAACTAGAAATACTTTATGTATTCTAAGACAAATATTTGTGTTATTATTAATTATTAGTATCAAATATATAAGGAAACTAGCAACACAGACACCATTCAAAAATGGTTGCTTGAGAGATAAAACTAATAATCATATAGGCTACTGGTATAAAAAGGAAGTGTTGAAGTGCATATTATATATGTATTTTATTAATTGTTTTATATATTCATGCAATGTACAAGGTCAATTAGCGACAGTGAGTGTTTACAACAGAACCTTTGGCACTTAAATTTTAGCATTTTGCATTTTAATATTGTTAATCTGTTTTGAATGTGTTTGTCTTAACTTGCAGAGAGACTGGAGATGGAAATGAGCGTTCGGATAGGAAGTGACTCCAGAAAGACTGCGCCCCACACAGGAAGTGACGTCAGAAAGAACGCGCCACAGCCAGCTTCATAATAGCTTCGTAACTCGGAGCTAACCACTGGAAATATGGAGGCGAGTCATCCAGACATGCCCGTGTTTCTCCTTCCGCCTGTACAGACGCTTGTGGAAATCACACCTTAAGAGAAAGCGATTGCAGCTATATCAGATACAACACTTCTCAGACGGCAAGAAAACTTTCCAATGTCCAGGTCAGCTGTGATTCTACTTACCGAAAAACTTTGTCTATTTGTCGAAGGAGAGACATCGAGAATGCGGGCTCCCGTGGATGTGACAAAAAAGGTAACGTGTGCTTTGTACTACCTGGCCGATGAGGGAAGACTACGAAAAACGGCGAATGCTTTTATCAGTTATTGTCCGCCATGTATGTCGCGGGCTCAACGTCTAGGTCCAGACTATATAAAGTCACCAAAAACGGATGGACAATGAAGGTGAAAGCAAAAGAGTGAGGAGTGTCCTAACCAGATATCTAGATCCCTAGATTGATTGATGTAAAATGTTCTTTATCAAATTGTTTACTTTCTCACGTCAATTAAAGATTTGCTCAATTTATGATGTGTGATGTGTTATCAGGTGTGATTCACTACAATAGGGCCCCACAGCACACTGGATTCCAGTTAATTGAGATACCACAACACTGGATATTGTTCAGATAAGGTACATTTAAGAACTTGCACACAAAGCAAACTATGACGTGCGCATTTTCTGCGCATGCGTACTAGGTCGCTTTGCGCCTGCGGACGGGGGGGGGGGGGGGGGGGGGGGGGGTCTTAAACGACCATTGTGTGTGTGTGGACAAGGATAAGGTTAGGTGGGATTTACCCTGGATAACTTTAGACAGCTTAGTGCAGAAGGGGGCTTAGTTTAGTGGCCTGTTATGTTTTCAATGCTCGTTTGCTCCCTTGGTTACATTTTCTTGTTGCTAGGTGGCTGATTAGTCGCACCTGCGTTCTGTTTATTGGTTAGCATCCTCACCTGTTTCTGCTCCTAATCACTCCCCTTTATATTATGGCATTTTCCCCGTCTTAATGGCTGGTCCATTGTTCGCTACAGACAACGTTTTTTTTTGTTGGTGTTTGTTTTCATGCTATGTACTTTTTTTTCACTCTGCTATATTAATGTCATGTTAAAGCTAGTTTGTGTTGTATTGCCTTGTGTATTGAAGTAAACAATCTTCTTACCTGCACGCTGCCTAAGGTCCTCCGCATCTTTGGAATTGCAAATACTTTGCGACATGTTCTTTCATTTTTGACAGAAAAATGCACTGCATTCAATTACTTTAGTTCGGCACTTTAATATTATCTAATTATGATGTTCCAAGTTTATTTTTGGTTCTCAAAAATAAATATTTAACTCTGCTTGTTACATTGAATTACCATTTCAAAGCAAGGTATCTAGTATTCTGTTCATAAAAAAATGATGATCAAAAACAGTTGTCTATGCAAATTGTGTAACAAGGCTATTGTGTGTTTTTTGTCACGACGCGGGCGCATTACTTGGCGCGCTCTCCTGCGTGCTCCGCTCCTTAGCGCGCTTCAAGTCGCACTCCTCTCCTGTGCACACGCCTCTTCTCAGCGCGCTCACCAGAGCGCTCGCCGGCACGCTCCTCACCTGCCGTGGCCGCGCTCCAGCACAGCGGTTCCAAATCTGCAATCAACACACCCGGCGCTGATGAGGTGCCACGCTTCTTAAGCCAGCGCAACCTGCGTTCCAGCACCAGAACATAGCTACCTGTTCCTGTACAGTAAGCCTACACGTCTATAGCTCTATGTCCATTTTGCTCTCTGTGTTTTTCCTCCTCTGTGCTCATCGTCTTGTGTCCTGGGTCGCCATCCAGCAGCGTTCCCCCGTTTCTTGGCTTCGAGCTGTGTGTCTCGTCTCCCCGAATTCCCTGTGGTTCCCTGGCTGCCTTCCTGGATCTCGACCTCTCGTCTGGACACGGACCTTTACGTCTCGCTCCTGCCCCTGACCACCTGCCTGTCCCTGGACTTCCGCACCTTGCTCTACACCAGACCTGGGCATTCTGCGGCCCGCGGGCCACATCCGGCCCTTTGTACGTCCCTGTCCGGCCCGCGTGAGGCCAATCATAAATTATAAAATACATTTAAAAAAGTATCTATCTCGAGTGTGCAATACAACGGTGCTGCTTTTGTTTTGAAAAGCGTTATTTGTATTACTTCCGTGTGGACGTATGCTCGTGCGCGATTGTGAGTGAATGTGAACAGCGGCAATCACAAATTACAAAATAAATTTAAAAAAACATCTATGTCGTGCGTGCAATACAACTGTGCTGCTTTTATTTTGAAAAGTGTTATTTATGGGCGTATGTCCGTGTGTAACCTGTGAGTGAAAGTGCACAGCGACAAGTGATGCCCGGTTATCCCCGAGACGCTAAAAAAAGAAAAGTTGATGACGAATGGCGTGTTTTCAAAAAGACATGGACTGCCAAGTATTTCTTTACAGAAATTAAAGGTAAAGCCGTGTGCTTAATTTGTGGTACACAGGTTGCTGTGTTTAAAGAATATAGTGTAACGACCTGCTGAAGTTGATGTTGTTTTCTTGAGTTGCCGATATGAGGATAGACGTGCGTGTGGAAGGAACGAGATAAGTTGGGCTGTGTTAGTATAGGTTGCTCACTAAAAGTTTAAAAAGAGCGTCAGACTTGGTGTGCACTTCTTCTGGACGTTCACAACAAAGAGGATGCAGGATAAAGTGACAGAAATTGACATTTTTGCATTGTATTATACATCAGGAAGTGTTGTGTAAGAAAGTGTTAAAAATAAAACCATCAAAAGCCATCTGCTTTTGTATAAAGATAAGTTAGGTTAAATGAAAATATTATTATTATTATTTATCTTACGGTATATCAAAAATAATTTGAGCAAAATTTAATTGAGTTATTGTCGGTGTTGCTCATGCGGCCCCCGATAAAAATTAATTGCCCACCCCTGCTCTGGGGGCGGCATGGCGTAGTGGGTAGAGCAACCGTGCCAGAAACCTGAGGGTTGCAGGTTTGCTCCCCGCCTCTTACCATCCAAAAATCGCTGCCGTTGTGTCCTTGGGCGGGACACTTCACCCTTTGCCCCCGGTGCCACTCACACCGGTGAATTGAATGATGAATGATAGGTGGTGGTCGGAGGGGCCGTTGGCGCAAATTGCAGCCACGCTTCCGTCAGTCTACCCCAGGGCAGCTGTGGCTATGAAAGTAGCTTACTACCACCAGGTGTGAATGATTGATGGGTTCTACATGTAAAGCCACTTTGGGTACTTAGAAAAGCGCTATATAAATCCCAGTTATTATTGTTATTATTATTACACGCACTTTCAACTCCTGGTAACACTCCTCAGATAATCACTACACATGTCTATCTGTGTTGGCCCTGCGATGAGGTGGCGACTTGTCCAGGGTGTACCCCGCCTTCCGCCCGAATGCAGCTGAGATAGGCTCCAGCACCCCCCGCTACCCCAAACGGGACAAGCGGTAGAAAATGGAAGAATAGTCACACCATACATATTTTGGTTTAACTACACACGTCGTCACACACTTGTATTAATAAATACGCCTAGAGCTAACGACGTCCTTGCCTCTGCGCCATCTCCTTCCCCCACTGTACCGTAACATTTTTATTCATTAATGTACATACATCATACTTGCCAACCCTCCCGAATTTTCCGGGAGACTCCCGAAATTCAGCGCCTCTCCCGAAAACCTCCTGGGACAAATATTCTCCTGAAAATCTCCCGATTTTCAGCCGGAGCTGGTGGGGGGGTGGCCTCCATGCGGACCTGAGTGAGGATAGCCTTTTTTCACGTCCGCTTTCCCACGATATAAACAGTGTGCCTGCCCAATCACGTTATTCAATATGAGGCGTCCGATGAGCATGGTGCAGATGGAGAAGATCTTCTCGGCGTCTGTGTTGGCGCACACGTTGCCAAAGCCGACACTGGTCAGGCTGCTGAGGGTGAAGTAGAGGGCGGCGATGTACGAGCTGCGCACCGACGGGCTGCCGACCGTGTTGTTGACGTAGGGCATCTCCAGGCGTTTGTCCAGCTCATGGAGCCATCCTTGGGGAAGAGACGGGAGGACAACAGGGTGACAAGAACTAAATCATCCAGACTAGAGATACATTGTATTATTATGTTTATCTTACCTAATAATAAATATATTTATTAATAAATGAATAAATAAATGTTTACTATATTTTGCTATAAACATCAAAATTAATTGTATTTTTATTTGTATTTACTCCTTATTACATCCAGCCATAGAATTATACATTAAAATAAACATATTTGAAATAATTCATTTTAAATGATCAGAATAATTCATTTAAAATGACCATATTTAATTACTAAAATAATTGCTTGTTTATCAACAAATTTAGCATTTTATTCATTACATTTTGAAGCTCTCAGAAGCCAAATTATGTTGTATTCCTTAAGATTTATTTATGCTATTTAAGTTTGAAGTTTGAAGTATCAATTATCTAAACACAGTTTTGTTTGCATATTTTCAGGATGTGTATATATATATATATATATATATATATATATATATATATATATATATATATATATGAAATACTTGACTTGGTGAATTCTAGCTGTAAATATACTCCTCCCTCTTAACCACGCCCCCAACCCCCCACCTCCCGAAATCGGAGGTCTCAAGGTTGGCGAGTATGACATACATACTGTATATATTCTGTTATATACAATAAGGCCCTCAATAGAAATATGTTTGACACTCTTGGAGTAGAAGATACCTAAAGTGATGAGAAAACATAGGGTGTTCCTTGCCCTTGTTTTCCCAGGAACCCCGCCCCCCTTCTGTATCCCAAACTGTGAGACCCCTCAGTCTGAGGCTATACAGGTTCAAAAAACACACACACACACACACACACACACACTTATGCACAAGTGTGCTAATGCATGCAGACATTTTGGCTTTCTGGAGGACAGTGTTAAAAAGCACATGCAGCCATGCGTAACAAGCCAATGGAAATGATGTCACCCTAAAACATACAAACGTTACACACACTGGTCAGATCTGTAAAACGTGATATGGCATTAAACACTCTGTACTGTTAAATGTAGACTGTCAAAAGGTGTTTTATCCAGGGGGCTTAAGTGGTGGGTTGTAATGATTGTGTTACAGTAGAAATGTGAGCACTTTTAGTTTTAGGGGTTGCCCTGATGAATTAAAGACAATATTACCATCTGTGAATAGGTGTGTGATAAAAATGTGCAATTTTCTCATCTAAAATTACAGTTTTTATTCAATTTGTGTGATGTTTGACACGGGGTCTACCCATGCAATGGTTATTGGGTCTAACATATCCTGGAATGGCCGGTGAGCTCATGGAAACTTTGATCTTTTACTACAACCACTTTTCGAGCTTCCCTTTAATGGCTGATTCATTGGATGGCAACACACTACCGAAATGCTTTTAGGGGCAGCAGTTGACAAACGAGTCGTAGGGGAGACATTACAAGGAACTTTGCCAGCTTCATTTCCCAGAATGTCTGGAAAAGTTAAACATGACTAAACAGGATGTCCAGTAGATAACATTGTTAAAAGTCATTTTTTTTACTGCACCATCTTGTTGCAGTACTGTATTTTACATGCCAGGTTGCTGTACACACATTCAAGGAGGTTTGTGTACTGTAAGTGACATTTAACTAGCTAGAGGTATTCCATCTATCCATCCATTTTCTACCGCATGTCCCGTTCAGGGTCGCGGGGCTGCTGGAGCCTATCTCAGCTGCATTCGGGCGGAAGGCGGGGTACACCCCTGGACAAGTCGCCACCTCATCACAGTAGCTAGAGGTATTTTCATATTGAAATAATCTTTCTTTTATGACCAAATAAAACCAATGTCTCACCAGATGAATTGCATCACAGTTCAATCCGAAAGCGAAACAGCAAAAACCGTTTGGAAAAGGGCAGACACAAAACTAAAAGAGAAATACAATTGTTGTATCGACATGTTTTCTTTAATGTATATACAATTTCTCACTGCACTCATAAAAGATACACACACGTATACTGTATATGATCATGTGCAATCCTCATGTAGTCAAGCCATACGGAAAATAAATGATAGGATAGACAATGTGTATGTGTCAACATCTGCAACTGTGTCTAAAATATGTATCTGTCATGTCTGTGATCATGTTTTGTTTGGCCATGTGCTGTTTTGGTTTTTGGACTCTTTTTAGTTCCTGTTTGGTCACCATAGCAACCCATTAGTTCCACCTGCTTCACGTTTTCACTCACGCACCTGTTGTTAATCATGTCTGTGTTATTTAAGCTTGTCATTTTCTGTTGGTCGTCCTGGCGACATTAACTCCGTTAACTCTGTTACCCCTGTTTACCTCTGATGACTTATGCTAACTCTGTTTGCTTCTGTACCCTTGCAACTTCTGATACTCATGCCCGTTCATAGTTGTGCTTCATGCCATGCTACGTAAGTTTTGTTTGTTCATGTCACAGTTAACGAGTTTTGTTTCATGTAATAGTTTCTGCCTTTGAGTTAGTTTATTATTTTCATAGCCAAGTTTGTACTTCCGCCTTGTGCGCGCTTTTTGTTCAATCAATCAATCAATCAATGTTTATTTATATAGCCCTAAATCACAAGTGTCTCAAAAAAATTTTTGTCTGGACCGATCATTCAGGCACACCATCGCAACATCTCCCAGAGCACACCTTTAGCATGCTAAAATTAGGTTATGTTGTCCATCACACATAAAATATATATTATATTACATTAACCTGTGCGGATTCATTAAATTGTGGAATATGCAACAGACAAGACTATTGGAGCATATGATGTCATAAATGTGGAGGGCAATGAATGTCTCCATGGTGGTAGTCGGCATATGTGCAAAAACCTCATTTAAATAGGCGGTCCGCACCACTTTTGCACTTTTTTAATTGTACACTTAGTCTTGGTAGATCACCCGCAACACGTCCACTAATGGTACACACAAATTTATAGTTTGCACACGCTATTTCCATCCATCCATCCATCTTCATCCGCTTATCCGGAATTAGGTCGCAGGGACAACAGCTCCAGCAGAGACCCCCAGACTTCCCTCTCCGGAGCAACGTTAGCAACTGCTTCATGGGGGATCCCGAAGCGTTCCCAGGTCAGAGAGGAGATGTAATCCCCCCATCTGGTCTTTGGCCTGCCTCGGGGTCTCCTTCCAGTGGGACGTCCAACGAGGACCTCCCTACGGAGACGCTCGTGAGGCATCCGCACGAGATGCCCGAACCACCTAAGCTGGCTACTTTCCAAGCAAAAGAGCAGCGGCTCTACTCCAAGTCTCTCTTGGGTGACTGAACTTCTCACCCTATCTCTAAGGGAGGAGCCAGCCACCCTTCTGAGGAAACTAATTTCGGCCGCTTGTATCCGCGATCTTATTCTTTCGGTCATGACCCACACTTCATAACCATAGGTGAGAGTAGAAATGTAGATAGCTCGGTAGACCGAGAGCTGAGTCAGAAGGCAAAGCTCTCGTTTCGTCACAACAGTGCTGCCCCAGCTTCTCCGATTTCCTTCTCCATCTTTCCTTATTCGTGAACAAGACCCCAAGATACTAAAACTCCTCCACCTGGGACAGAGTCTCGTTCTCTATCTGGACTGTACAAACCATCGGTTTCCTGCTGAGAACCATGGCCTCAGATTTGGAGATGCTGATCCTCATTCCAGCCACTGAACACTCGGCTGCGAACCGATCCAGTGAGAGCTGAAGGTCACGAATCGATGGTGCCATCAGGACCACATTATCTGCAAACAGCAGTGACGCAACCTTTAGCCTCCCGAGACGTATACCCTCTCCATGGTCACGACTCTGCCGAGAAATCCTGTCCATGAAAATCACAAAAAGGATAGGTGACATAGTGCAGCCTTGGCGGAGACCAACCCCCACTGGAAACGGATTCGACCTACATCCAAGCATCCGGACACAACTCTCGCTTTGGTTGTACAGAGATTGGATGGCCTTCAGCAGGGTCCCCCTCACCTCGTACTCCCTCAGCACCTCCCACAGGATCTCCCAGGGGACCCGGTCATACGCCTTCTCCAAATCCACAAAGCACATGTAGACTGGATAAGCATACTCCCAGGCCTTCTCCAGGATTCCCGCAAGAGTAAAGAGCTGGTCAGTTGTTCCACGACCAGCACGGAATCCACATTGCTCCTCTTGAATCTGAGGTTCGACAATCGGTCGGACCCTCCTTTCCAGTACCTTGGTGTAAACTTTCCCAGGGAGGCTGAATAGTGTGGTACTCCTATAATTAGCACACACCCTCTGGTCCCCCTTTTTTAATAGGGAAACCACCACCCCAGTCTGCCGCTATTTAGCACTTTTTATTTGGATATTAGTAGATCAGGTGCATAATGGCAGTTAAAGTTAAAAAGTTAACTAAAAACACTAAACTGACAATGTTCGTACTCAGTATGGCAGTGGTCACTACATATTGCTCCGCCTACATAGTATGCCCAAAAGTATTCTTCTGCAGCACACACGGAGCTATTAACCATGGAATGTTAAAACACGGAACACATTTTTTAATTTAATTTGACCAATATAATATACTATTGTCAATCATAAAAGACTCATTTTGTAAGGTCCTGAAGTTGTAAAAGGAATAATAAACGGTATGTTTAAAGACCTAGACTTAGTTTTGGGATTATCGCGCAGTTCTGGCCTGAATGTAAATCAAAGTGTTTGAATGTGTATACATTTCCATTACTTCAAAGAACACCGAAGGCCCCTGAGGCCCACCCAACACAGACACCACACAGGTGTTTCTCCTGGGTTGGCAGATACTGTTAGGACTTAAGGCAGAAGTCCTGTACTATACACTCTGAAAGATTACCTGTATCCTAAAAGTTCCTCAGAGTCTGAACATGTGTGCTTCAGCTTCCAGCGATCAACATCTGCTGGCTTGCTGTTTTTTTTTTTAATAACAAATGGTAACCTTTTAAAGTAAATTGCTTCAGGTTATTTACTTTCTAAACTTAGTTTCAGAACAACGAACATACAGACATAATTGAAAGAACACGGTACTTATTTTTAAGGGCACTGAGTTAGAATGAGACACTTAACATATGTGAAATGTTTAATCGTTCAAAGAAAAAATAACATTACTATTACCCTAGATTCAGACAGACAACATGGACTCGGGTCATAACATTATACAGTCTGCTGCTCAGTTCAGTTTGACTTTAGTGCTGTGAAGCACACACTAACAGGGTTGGGCCAATAACCTTCTTCACCTGCTAGATTAACAGTAACAGGCCATGTTTTGTGTCTGGATGACTCCATGGCTGGCTGCTCGCCTGTCTGACCACCACGCACTGCCCCTCCCACTGTTTTTGTAGCCGTTATTTTCCTCTCTTAAAAGACTTAGGTCACTCTTTTTTTATGCACTCTTTTCTTGCACACCATTTAAAAAATAACATTCATATTTGACATTTATATTAATATTTATTTAAATTTAATATTTAGGTTTAGATTTAAAGTTTAAATTCAACATTTAATATTTAGATGTACATTTGACACATATATTTAACATTTAAATGTAACATCTATATTCATTTTTATTTAACATTTAGAATTACATTAAACATTTATATTTATATTGCAACAATGCACAGGTGGAAGTGTGTCAAGCAGCAATGCCCAGCAGGTAGACCGTCAACCTGTATTTTCTTAACATTTATATTTACATTAAACATTCATGTTTGTATTCAACATCAATGTATTTATATATACCATTTATATTTAGATCTAACATTTTATTAAAAATGTACCATTTTGATTTAGATTCAACAATCATATTTAGATTTAACATGTAGATCTAAATTTAAAAAAGATGATTTAACATTTAGATTTACCCTTTAACATGTAATATTTAGACTTAGATTCAACACTTACATTTATAATGAACATTTATATTTAGATTCAACATTTAGATTTAATATTTGAATTTATATTTAACATTTGTTTTATTATTAAACATTTGTACAGAGATTTAAGATCTATAATTACAATTTAACATTTAGATTTAGATTTAACTTTAGGTTTGGATTCAACATTCATATTCAAAATTAAGATTTAGATCGAACATTTATATTTACCAGGTTATATTTAGATTCAACATATAACATCATATTTAACATTTATATTTACATTCAACAATTCTATTCAATTTAACATAAAAATGTGCCATTTATTTTTACCTCAAATGTGAAGGAAATTAGCTTCATGTGGAAAAAAAGTGGACTAAATCTTCAAAATATATCAACTCGAAAAGTGTGATCGAATTTTTACATTCGGCGCCCCATACAAATCCACCTAAAAATGCAGATAAAGTCATTCATTTTCATGAAAAGGCAAGTTTTAGCATTCCCTGTGTCTTATTCTCTATAAAGCAGAAAACAGTTTGCTAACTAACTTTAAGTTGTATATTTTTCTGTTGTAGATGAAGTTATTATAATTATTATTATTATTTATATTATGGTAAATAATATAATAATAACACTTGTATAGCGCTTTTCTAATTTCAAGGTACTCAAAGCGCTTTGACACTATTTCCACTTTCACCCATTCACACACTCCTGATGGCAAGAGCTGCCATGCAGGCCCTAACCAAGACCCATCAGGAGCAAGGGTGAAGTGTCCTGCTCAAGAACACAACGGACATGATTAGAATGGCAAAAGCCAGGGATCGAACCAGGAACCTTCAGGTTGCTGGCATGGCCGCTCTACCAACCGAGCCACGCCGTCCCACGGCATCTTTCCATTTGAGTCAGAACAGAAGCATTCTTCTCAACCTAAAATCAAAAATGTCAAGGCGAAATTACCTTATGGTAACGTGTGTTATGTTTAATAGCGAGGTTTTATGTTGTGCGAGGAGTTAGTATGTGTCTTTACTGGTTACGTGTAGCTTCAAAATTTAAAAAAGAAAGAATGGGATTAAGATGCTCCTCCTAATGTTTCGATTAGACACATTTTTGTCCCTGGGTCAATTGTTCGCCCCAATGTTGTCATTGGCCAGGGTGGAGATATAGTAAGTATGAGTCATGAAAAGCTCATTAAAAATATTAAGGCGGATGGGCTGCAAGCGTTGGAAGAGGGGAGTCCTGGCTGTATCAAACAGCTGGGTCAAATCAGATATGACGCCACACCTTAGATCACATGCGTCAAACTGCCGGCCTTCAGACCAAATCCAGACAACAACATGAGGATGTTTTGGAGGTAAATAACGACCTTGAATACAATCAACAGGAAGAATCACTTCATGCACCTGGGCTCTATTTGTGTGTACTCCCAGCCCATGTCCACAAAAACGCTTTAAAAACACATACTTGTTCTATGCCAAGTTGCAAAATCCTCAGTGTCTCATGAAACTGAAGAAATGCATGCAGATTCTTCCATTTCCATTCCACAACTTGAACATCAACATGTAGGATACATATCAGTTTGTAAGTAACAATGCCAATTGAATTATATGATAAATAATGTACACTTTTATAAAGAGAATAACCAATTTGGACAGATTTAAGATTAAAAATGGGCTGTACAGACATAACATTAAATACACTTGCACACTAATTAAATCTAAAGAAAAGCTTTATAAACAAATCAAACTTTACGAAATAATATTGCTGAAGTTTTCATGTATTCAATATTATTATTCATACAGTATGGTGGCAGCGGTGTAGAACTGCAGTGCTTCATATTAGGATTTATTTCCAGTGTACTGGATACTCCAGTGGGCCTGCAGACGCCGCCGTCCTCGTCTCTGATGGGTCTTCTGACGACACCACTGGCTCTCCAGTGGGTTTCTGGCGACGCCACCAGTCCTACCTCAAGCTCCGCCTTCAGTGAGTCTTCCGACGATGCTGCCAGCCCAGCAGCCTGCTCCAGCTCAACCGCCAGCCCAGCGGCCTGCTCACCTGGCCTGGAAGCGTCCGTCAGGTGCTCACGGTCTGCCTCCTCGTTGGCCACAAATGCGGCCCGTGCATGGACGTGCATCAGCTGCAACGCCCAGGATCTGGGCGTGGAGCTCCGCAGCTGCTGAAGCTCCTTTTTGGCCCTTGTTCACATCTTTGTTTGCCAGTTTATGGATGCCCGTTTTGCCAGCGGCAATGGCGTTCCACTTGCCGCCGCCACCTAACTTGTACTCGGTGGCTTCAGGGACATTTGGCCTGGCGACTCGCCGCCACCTCCTCCCTCCACCCTCCCGTGACTTTGGGCTCATTTTGTTTTTCGGGACGTCTGGAATCCCTTAAGGAGGGGTGGGGGGTGTACTGGTATGGCCCGTTGCCCCGGGTTTGTGATATTTACTTTGGTCATATCTCCTTAGTTTAGTGTTCATTTCTGTTCGTGTGCTCCCTTGGTAGCCATGGACACTAATTATTTGCACCTGCCTCTGGATAGCATACTTGCCAACCCTCCCGGATTTTCCGGGAGACTCCCGAAATTCAGCGCCTCTCCCGAAAACCTCCCGGGACAAATTTTCTCCCAAAAATCTCCCGAAATTCAGGCGGACTCGGAAGTCCGCTAACCCACAATATAACCAGCATACCTGCCCAATCACGTTATAACTGTATAATGATGGAGGGCGAGTTCTTGGTTTCTTATGTGGGTTTATTGTTAGGCAGTTTCATTAACGTCCTCCCAGCGCGGTAACAACACACAACAACAGCAGTCACGTTTTTATATACCGTAAAGCAGTTCGTCTGCCGTAAACAGCAATGTTGTGACACTCTTAAACAGGACAATACTGCCATCTAGTGCATTTGATGAAAGCACTTTTGTGCGTGCCACACATCAATTCATCATCAGAGTTCAGCATGGTTAGAAAAATAGTGACAGAGAATAGAACAAGGATGGACAATTCAACCCTTAACTCAACAATGAGTAGATGACTGGTATGTGTGTGTATATGTGTAAATAAATGAACACTGAAATTCAAGTATTTATTTTTTATATATATATATACATATATATATATATATATATATATATATATATATATATATATACATATAATAAAATAAATATATATATATATATATACGTATATATATATATATATATATATATATATATAAATAAATATATATATATATATATATATATAGCTAGAATTCACTGAATGTCAAATATTTACAAACATCAGTTGTCTACCAATCTAAGGTAATACGCAAGGACATTAACACATCCGACACATATGTAGGATTAACCGAGGGAGAATTCAAAACCAGATGGAACAATCACAAGGCTTCTTTCAGGAACAAAAACCTGCGAAATACCACAGAACTCAGCAAACACATTTGGGACCTCAAAGACAATAATGTTGAATATTCAATAACATGGCAAATTCTTGCATCCAGCACACCTTACAATAGTGGTAATAAAAGATGCAACCTATGCTTGAAAGAGAAACTGTTTATTATTTACCGTCCAGACCTGTCATCCCTCAACAAGCGCAGCGAAATTGTAACAGCATGCCGCCATAGACGGAAACACCTCCTAGGTAACACATGAGCCAATCACCACGCCCCTAGGCCAGCCTGTACCCACCCACTCTGTGCCCTATATAAACCATGGTATGCGAATGCTCCCATTAAAATCTCCTGATGATTGAGGGTACCCCCCCTCATGAAACAGGCCTGTAGAGATGAAATAGTCTTGTGATTTTTTTTTCCCACACATACATATATATATATATATATGTATATATATATATATATTATATATATATATATATATGAAATACTTGACTTGGTGAATTCTAGCTGTAAATATACTCCTCCCTTTTTAGCCACGCCCCCAACCACGCCCCCTCCCACCCCGACCACGCCCACCCCCACCTCCCGAAATCGGAGGTCTCAAGGTTGGCAAGTATGCTGGATAGTGGTCTGGATGTTCACCTGATCCTGATCACTAATCCCCCCCCAGTGTTTACCTATTTCTCACCTTTTTTGTAAGGGGCACTGGAAGTTGGCAGATCCGTCAGCGATCCTGTTCTGTCTCTCTGTAATGTTTGTCTGCTCTTTAATGGGATTGTGCTGAAAATTTAAATTTCCCCTCGGGGATTATTAAAGTACTTCTGATTCTGATTCTGAGTCTGTGTGCTTCTGTCAGGAGTCGGACGCTACATTACTTACAAGACGGTACATGTACATTATCACCGTCAAGCACCTGTCGAGACTGCATTCATTTAGCACCGAAGTTAAATACCGATAGCTTCTTCTTTTTTCGGTCAGGTTACTACCGATTAAATTGGCACCGATGCCGTTATGGAACCGAGTTTGGGTGCCCATACCTATTATGCACACAATAACTATACAAAATACTAATGCCCATGGTGAGTACAGGAACTACATACAAAAACATCATTTTTACTTTCACTTTCTAAATGACCTGTCTGCATGTGCCATTTACTGTAAAAGCTGCTAGCAATCAGTCCAGTAAGTGTGAGTCTGTGTGATAGGGGCGGACTGCTAATGAGTCATTCTCACAGTCTGCAGAAGCCTGATAAGCACCTATTAAACGAATCAGGACCAGGATCTCCCAGGTTTTTGATTAGATACTCGTAAGCCTTTCACACCGGACAATAAATATGGACATCATTTCTGTCTTCAGTGAGGAACTGGACAATCAGCGTTTATTTACAATGCTGACTCTTCCCGGAGCTCTTCTGCCACCCCCTTAAGGATAATGTCATTACCACCACTGAATGGTGTGTGGAGCTTTCATGTTGTTTTATCAGCACCTGGGCTGTCAGTCGAGTGTGAGTGTGTGTAGTTACACACAGTAGGTCTGAGAGGTAGGACGACAAAGTGGCTTTGAACTCCCCGCCTAGCCTCATAGATCCCACAATGTGGTTTCAATCAGCACCAAGAGTGGCTCTGCAGGGGGTCTCGAGCCGAGCAGCAGAAACAGTGGTAGACTCTTTAATAACAGCGATGCACTGTCAGTCGAAGTCTTCACCTATGTGAAGTCACAAGACACATAAACCAGCATTATAGAAAGACTACAAGGAAGGCAGATTAAGACTGAGAAGGGTGAAAGAAAGACAGGACTATGTCTTTAGAGGATATTGAAAACATACCATTGGCTGGAAATGATTTAGAATTTCATATTTTTCCTATGGGAAAAAGTAAAAGAGAAACAGGGTCCCATATTAGCCTTAATAAGACTTGATCTACTGGCATTGAAGGGGTTTAGTTTAAAATGAGCAGCATATGATGTACCAGTTACTTCCTTGTTGAAAACCGTGGCACAGTTCTGATGGAGATCAGGCAGAACAGTGTTTGGTTAGCAGGCTTGCGGTCTTTGCAGCTTATTGACCGTCTTTCTTAACAGCATTGTAATATTTTTTTGTATCGTATTAAGTCTTTGGATGCTGGCCATTGCTGTTTACTGTGTTGTGCTGCCTGTCTGTACTTAAATCCCTCAGCTTTTGAACACAAATGGTTTGAGTTTGATGACTTTTACTACAGTGACGTAACAGAGAACTCCCGAATCTACGAACATTCTCAGGTTTGACTGAACATTCGAGTGAACTTCCAACCACACATTAATTTTGAGTTCATATCAAACTAATATGAATTCTGAATTATTTTATACGGGTGAACAGGGTTGACACCCTGCGCAAGGTGCCGCATTATCGTAGCAGAATTATTTGCAACTGTGTATCTCAATCTGCGTGCGTGTAATCCAATTGCGTGCGTGTGTACTAATTTGAGTGTCTGTATAGCAATCCGAGTGTGTGTATTCAGATCCACGTACATGTGTTTTAGATCCACGTACGTGTGTTTTAGATCCACGTACGTGTGTTTTAGATCCACGTACGTGTGTTTTAGATTTGCGTACGTGTGTTTTAGATTTGCGTACGTGTGTTTTAGATCCACGTACGTGTTTTAGATCCACGTACGTGTGTTTAAGCATATTAGAGGTATTTTTGGCCGAAACGAAGCATTTTTTCAAAACATAAACATGACTAAATAAACTACAAATATCAACAATGATGTAACATTGGCCACTAAACTAGATCATGGCTCCTGTCCAAAACTAAATTAAAAACTGCTGACAAAATCAACACTGCCCCCTATAGACAATACAACATCTATACTGTAGATTTTACAATAAATCAATCAAAACAGGACATCAATTACATGTCTTATTTTGTATTAATTATTTGTACTACAATGTATAACATGAGTGTAAATGTGACTGGGTAATCTATTTCTACAAGGTTTTCATGTTAAATGTTAAAAAAAAATCATTTTGGAAGGTTGTCAAATGTTTTTCATGCTCTGACTTTAGAAATACTAGATTTATGATTAATAATTCCAACTTGACAAAACTGCATACACGACCCAGAACCAATAGACTTAGACTAACGTAAGACTTAGACAAACTTTATTGATCCACAAGGGAAATAATATATAAAATGATGTATTATATTATATATATAATAAATAAACAGCGATGATTGTATTACGTTTCTTGCAACAGCTCAACAATAAAAAAAATACAAATTAATCAGTCATACTAACTACAGCCGACAGTTGAGGACGCTCTGCACACAATCAACTGTAGCAATGTAAATGTCCATTCCTTGACAATCAGAGGGGTCAAGAGGATCTATGGGTCTTCTAAGAAGGCCAACCCCCAAATCATTTAGATAACTCTCAATGACTGTTACAATGACACCTTGGCTGTTTTCACCCCTGTATTCCACTAGATACCCACTCAATACCTTGAATATGTAGTTCCTATAAAAAATGAAATAACAGTTCAAGGACAAAAGGTTAAACTATTATTTGAAGGTTGCTATAATAAATGAAAAGGTCTTTAAATTTTGAGTTGCATCTAAATGTGAATAGATTTATATTTTAAATAGTTCTGTTCTATACACTTACTACATACATACATATACATTTACTAATATCATAATGGTGGTATTACTGTGGGACAAAAAAAGTATGGTATTTTTATATACACTTGAGACATCTGGGTCAGGCACAGGACAGCGCATTAGTCCCACTTCCCAGAGTTGGTTGGGTGACAGGTTTTGTTTCGTTCTTAATGGATGGTTGTCCCAACCATCACGAAAAACACATCCAAGGAGGCTTGGAGCCGTGGGATGAAGACGTAATTGCAGCTGATTGTCACACTAAGTGTGTGACAATCATTTTTGGTGATTTAACCCCCAATTCCTCAAGATGTCCTTCATCTTCTAAGGTGTGGAGAACAGTGTAATCGACATTTGTCACTGACATGAAGACATCTCTCCAAAGTCTTTCGATCCTTGATAAATACAATAAATACCTTAGTTAATACAGGTTAATTTTACAACAGTATGGAGGGATAATGAATAATACACAACACATATTAATATCATATATAACGTTTAATGAGCACCAAATAAACACACAACTGCTAAAGGCAGGTTATCTACACATTACTGGAGCTCATCTGCAACCGAGACAACAGCAGTCCAATCACCATAATCAGTGGTGGAAAGTAAGATTTATGAGATCACGCTTACTTAGATACACTTTTTAAGTACTTGTTACTTTTTCCTTCCAGTCCACTACATTTCAGAGGAAAACAATACATTTATCTGACCAATTTAGTTACTATTCAGGTAAATATTTGACAAAATGTATAATATTCTGTTAAAGATGAACCCAAAAATAAGTGTGTAGTCAGACTCAAATTTTAGATGTCTGAGTTAATAGTTCCACCAAGAGGTGTTATTTTTGTTATTTTGCTTAATTTAATTAAATATGTGAACTCTTACGATTCTTTTTTTTACAAAAAGAGAAAAAGTTTTAAATACTGAAAAATATTTGTGTTTCAAAAAAAGATTTCCTGACCACTTGGTTGGAAACTACTGAAATAAACAGTCGGGATGCAGTATTTTGTCCACCATTGACTTTTTGTGTGGTGTTAGATGCTGTTGAATCAAAGCAGTCCCTTTCAAGAATGGTGGCTCATGTGAAGTAGATAGTAGAGGTGGTTGAACAAAGCTGTTAAATGTTTTTTTCCAAGTGAAACATTTCATTTTCTTAATTAGCATCAACCTGAACTTTTTGGATTATAACATGGACTTTGTAGTTATTTGACAGATAAACAAGAGAGAACAAGACCTAAGGTTTCACTTAACAGATGTCTTAGCACTAGTATTACAAAGTTTAAATTAACAAGAGTAAGTGATTAAAATAACAATAGCAATGATTATTAATGCATTGCTAAGTAACCATAGAACATAAAACATTTTAGTGAGTTAGGTTGCAATACATGGCTACTCTTTAACAGGTGGTTGTTAGCGTAAACCAGGTGCTTAATGATATCCTGTATGTAGGTGTTAGGTGTAAATTGTGGTGGGTGAATCGTTAAAAACATACCTTTGTTTGTGAACACTCTTGCCAGAGATAAAACTCCCAATTCCAGTGCCATGAATTGAGAACATTAGATGTACTACACCAACATTCTCAACACTTTGATCAGCTCTTGTCCCGAAAAAGGCACAGATAGAATACAATTTTCATGGAATTTAGAGGACCACATTTTTTTATATTATACAAAGATATATGTATAATTGAAAAACATATTTAAGTAGTCAGATAGTCCTTTTAATTTATCATTTTGGGCCTTATCTCACCTTTGTTGACAGGGTAGTGAGTATACGGTAATAATTGGTTCTATAGGCACTAGGCATGTATATTTACTTAATATATTTGATAAAATATATTTAACAAAAATGCATCCTTGATTATGCAGTAATTGTTTAAGTAACTTTCATACGAAATGTTTACAATAAAATCTGTTTATTTTGATGACATTAAAATTACATTTTATTTTTAGCGCATTCAAAATCAAGGGAATTTTGAATTAATTATTATTATTATTGCTGTTAATTTGTCAAGTTATTAGTTGTGGCGCCTTATTCACACAATATCTCAAACATTGTTTACTTTTCACTGCAAGATTTACAGGAGCATTTAAAAAATAAGAGACATGTTTGCCCTACGTTTTTAGTGCAACAATAAATCATGAAACATTTTAACACTAAAAGTTAAAAAAGTTAAAGTTAAAGTACCAATGATTGTCACACACACACTAGGTGTGGCGAAATTATTCTCTGCATTTGACTCATCACCCTTGATCACCACCTGGGAGGTGAGGGGAGAAGTGGGCAGCAGCGATGCCGCGCCCGGGAATCATTTTTGGTGATTTAACCCCCAACTCCAACCCTTGATGCTGAGTGCCAAGCAGGGAGGTAATGGGTCCCATTTTTATAGTCTTTGGTACTTTACCTGAAAACACACACAGACTATATCATTGAAAACATGTCTGTGACTAAAAATCAACTCTTGTTAACTCAGCAGTGAATAGATTTAACATAATTACTAAACGAGTTGTGCAAAAAGAATTAATCTATTTTTAAAAGCTTAAGTCAAAAATTTAAGCCGGAAGTGTGCAGGTTTTAGTTGTTTGGAGGAACTTTGATTATAATTGTGCAGAGTAACAAAAGTAAGGTATGTAACCAATTACTGTAACTTCTGTAAGACTGATCATGAAATATTAATTGTTGTTATTACTGACATATATGGTGCATTACAATGTTGGATTTTCAACAGGTATCCACAATTATGTACCTTACATTATAAGTCATGTTATCTTAGTGTCCAAAAAAAAGTCAATTTGGCAATTATGAAATGCCCTAAAAGTACGTACATCCTAATATGTACACTACAGACCAGGTAAAATTAAAATAATTTGTACAGTAAATATGTCTATTTACAGCTCACTAATTCATACATAATGTAGTGTATATTATATAGGGAGTACTGAATGAATTAATGGATAGTAGGTTTGGACAAAAAACTTTTTTGTAGACTGAATAGACATAATATAGTGAAGTATACAGGTGTCAATTTTGGAAACAACCACTGTGGAGGATATGCATTATCACTTTCTCATGATATCTATAAAAACAAAAACAATTCTACTTTTCTCAAAAACCCACCTTCCTGAAATGTCTGTCCACTCCACTGAAAATAACAATGTTATATCTGTTAAAAGAAAAAGAAAAAAGTTTTAATGGATGACTATTGTATAAACGCATAAAGTCGTTCATACCGAATCAGCTTGTGGTTTGTGTCGATATGAACAAGAGACCTTGGGCAAGGCACCGAGTAAGAGCGTCTCACAGCACACCCCATTGAGGTCAGCAGGCCCGGCCCTAACCAATCTGGCGCCCTAGGCAAGATTTTAGGTGGCGCCCCCCCACATCGGCAGTGAAGTGTATATACTCACAAGAAACCGAATAGCTTTGTCTTTGACCTTTTTTTTTTACTTACAACTATACCTAATATATAAAGGGGTGGAAAAGTGACTATTACCTGCAGAGCAAACATAGCTAACCAGAAGGCAATAACAATGTAAAAAAAAACAGCTGCTTAAAAGATCTAATACAAATGTCCCTGAAAAATGTAAGGTGGGAGTACTGTAATTACCTAACGTTACATTATTATTTTCCATAACAATTTACCCCCCTCCACAATATTAACCCGACGTTAAAACAGAACTAGCTATTTATTGATTAGCAATTGCCGAATCATGTGACATTAGCTTAATGCTAAAAAGCCGGGTTACTATCACATTCTGTAACAGACAAATAATTTCATGTTCGGCTCACCTACCTGCTACCTCTGTCTTTTCTCGTTTCTCCTCCTCTTCTTTTCTCTTTTTTCTTCCCTGGGCACCTGACAGTTTTGGCCGTTTTGACATCTTGTGTTGATTTTTTGATGTGGTGACGTCCAAAAAGAGTCATGATACGGGAAGGGAGGGGGCGCACCGTGCGGGGGGAAAGGGGGGGGGGGGGCGTAATGTTGTAACAAATAATATTTCTATTAAATAGGCTTTACTTTGCATTTTAATTAACGTGGGATTATTTTTTGTATTTAGAAATAATAGTACCAACTTTTTTTTCTTTTCTTTTTTTCTCTCCAACATTTGTGGCACTGGCGTGGCGCCCCCTGATGGACGGCGCCCTTAGCATTTGCCTATACGGCCTATGCCACGGGCCGGCCCTGGAGGTCAGTCAAGCCAGCACACCTACAGTGTCAACTCTGTGCATTGACGCTCTTACACGCTCCAACTGAACCAGGAACCCTGTGGATTTTAGGGCTCCCTTTATCATGCGGTACCCACTGTGTGACATTGTTAACTTGATGTCTGGAACCGTTGCATCCAACTGTTCATCTGTCATTTGACTGTACAGTGAAGTCACTGACCTGCTGTTTTCTGACAGTCTTCTATGAATCGCGTGTCTTGATACTCCCAACAGGCTTGCAATGGTTGTGACTGATAACGGTATTTCCAGGAGATGCTGAAGGTACTCAGTGCTATAATATAAAGCTTTGGGTGCCCTGCATGATCTGCATGCGTCTTCACGGGTTGCAACTGAAAATATTTGTTACCTCATTTTGGACATGCTGCTTTTCATCCCTAATTAACCTACACAGTTCAGATAGTGTTCATGATGCATATTGGAATGTCAATATTTAAACTAGCACTACAGAACACCAGGTCTTGAGTGCACACATAAACTCAGTGGCCTTTGATTTAAAACATATAGCAGCCGAGAATATAGCCTCTCCAGGATGTGGCGACGAAGCAAAACCTGCCAAAGAGAAATGTTTTGCCATTACTTTAAAGGGATGAAACATAATTTTTTTTGGACCACCCAGTTATCAGTTGAGAAATGTTTGTATACCAAAAGTGTTTCACTTACTTTCACTCATGTTGTGTTTTATTCCATGCATATTTTAATGATGATGGTACATGTAAGAAATTAGATATATTTGCTGAGATGGAGATTAGGCAAGTTGGTTAGATGTGCTAATCAGAGGTAGGCAGGCCACTTAATGAAACAGTTTTTTAAAAAGCCTTATATAGAAATAAAAAAAAATGCCCAACACAAGACGCATGGGGAGATTATAAACAAAAAGTGAAAAATGACAAAGATAATTGGCTTCATTTGCAGTATGTAACTATGTACAAATATGTGCTTAAACCGTGCATGCATTTAAGCACATATCATTAATATTCTTACCTGTGGTTTTGTTCTTTCAAGAAATACCTCAGCCAATGTGTATGCACAATTCATAAACATCCCAGGGTTTTACAAACGATCAGTGTTAATTCATTGTAAAGGACAAATCAACTAATCAGAACAGTATCTTAAAACTACAATTATCTATTGTTATAAATATGCATCTTAATTAAATTGTTGATAAATTAATACTGTTATTTGTCTATGTATATGTGTCTGTTATATATCGAATTATTTATTCATTTCCTACCGCTTTTCCTTTTTGGGATCGTATGGTGGCTGGAGCCTATCCCAGCTGCACTAGGGCAGAAGTTAAAGTTAAAGTACCAATGATTGTCACACACACACTAGGTGTGGTGAAATTTGTCCTCTGCATTTAACCCATCCACTTGTTCACCCCCTGGGAGGTGAGGGGATGCAGTGAGCAGAAGCGGTGGCCGTGCCCGGGAATCATTTTTGGTGATTTAACCCCCAATTCCAACCCTTGATGCTGAGTGCCAAGCAGGGAGGTAATGGGTCCCATTTTTATAGTCTTTGGTATGACTTGTCCGGGGTTTCAACTCACGACCTACAGATCTCAGGGCGGACACTCACAAGTCAGCACCTCATCGCAGGGCCAAAGACGATTAGCTGTATGAAAATATGACTTGGCCATAGTGTACGTTCAGTATGCAGCCTATTCTACAGACAAGTTGGCAGTTGTTTTGGATAAGGGTGTAGTGTGTTGATGACTGATAATAGACAGCAATTGAGTTATGACGCTTATTTAAAAAAGAAACATTTAGTTACCCATGGGTTGTTCAAAGATCCAAACGACTGGCCTCTCTCAGCATTCATCTCCTGTGTGGTCAATATTTATATTACCCAAAACATCAACTCATTACATAATCAATCTATCTATCTCATACTTGCCAACCTTCCTGATTTTCCCGGGAGACTCCCGAATTTCAGTGCCCCTTCCGAAAATCTCCCGGGGCAACCATTCTCCCGAATTTCTCCCGATTTCCACCCGGACAACAATATTGGGGGTGTGCCTTAAAGGCACTGCCTTTAGCGTCCTCTCTCACCTGAAAAGGAGACTATTATATATGTCTCCATTATCCATAGGTTTATATATAACCCATAAAGTAGGCAGGCACGGAGCTATTTCTCAGCGTGTGTTTATTCCAGCCGGCACGTTAATACACTGACACACAAGATCCGGATTCCCATCATGCATTGCTTAAAAACTAGGGCAAGTAGTAATGTCCAAAAACATAACAGAGACAAAGCAGAAGAACGAAGAAGAGACATGGCGACGACGAGTAAGAAGAAAAAGTACTCTTGCAAGTTCCAAAATGACTGGAAAAAATAATTTCAGTTCATCCAGGACAGCTCAAAGGGGAAGGGGTATGCTACCCAACCAACCGCTCCCCCATCTCCCGAATTCGGAAGTCTCAAGGTTGGAAAGTATGATCTATCTATCTATCTATCTATCCACTGTCTACCGCTTATTCCATTTAGTAATAATAATCTCAATAAAAATAACACTCAACATTTGACCCACCGTATAGGAGTTCCTGCATGCGTGCGTGAGCAGCCTTCTTAGCCAAAGTTAAGGGGGCATTTCAGCTAGCTAGCAGCTAGCTTAAATGCTAACGTTGCATGCATATGTTTGCTCAGTGACACACAGGCTGAGAAAACCTGACTTGTTCACAGATAAAATGACTGATAACTGATTTGAAGAAGACTACAATACTTCTGACAACCAAGTTACTATTAAAACATGAACTTTTACTCACAGCGAGTGTTTGAGCGTGGTCCATCGTTTACTCCAAGGCAGAATAACATGTTCAATGGCCGCATGGAGTATAAGGAAAGGCAAGACACGTTCAAATCGCTGTACAGACAGACAACTCTTACACGGCAGAAGTGTCGCAAAAGTCAGGTCTAAAAAAGACAGCCAATGGAGAGTTCCTGCTTCTCACAGATTGTATTACACGCATAAAATACACGCGCATAGGTTGTATTACACGTTCACGAATCTGGCTGCGCGCGCTCAAATCTTAGACGGCAGGAGTGTCGCAAAAGTCACGTGTAAGCAGACAGCCTATCGAGGGCTTCTTTCTGATTAGGGACACACAGACAACCTAAAACACATGTACGCGGATCTAAGACACACACTCGGATTGCTATACAGACACTCAAATTAGTACACACGCACGCAAATTGGATTACACGCGCACAGATTGAGATATACGTTTGCAAATAATTTTGCTACAATTATGCTTTCATACCGTACCGCATCCCTGCGCTAAGTACCATGGATACATTTAGCTAAAATCCGCTTGTGTGGGAAAGGAAGTCATGCACAGACGAAATAAATAATCTCACTCCAGGTGGGTCATTGAAACATCCTAATGGGCAGGGACGCACCTGAAGTCAACTTGCAAAGGTTTTCAGACGTCATTTCACTTTGTTGACACAAATGGATGAGGATATACTAATTATGGAAGTCTAATATCAAAGAATCATATTACAGGCGTATCCTGGACAGCTATTTATCTGTGTGTGTGTGTGTGTGTGTGTGTGTGTGTGTGTGTGTGTGTGTGTGTGTGCGTGTGCGTGTGCGTGTGCGTGTGTGTGTGTGTGTGTGTGTGTGTGCGTGTGTGCGTGTGTGTGTGTGTGTGTTTCTACTCTTCTTGAGACCTCAACCAGGAAAAGTACCTTCCATATGAGGACCGTTGAAGAAGTTAGGACCGAAATCATGGCCCTAATACGGAAAACCATTGTATCTAATAGAGAATGTCTCATTTGCACCCCTGGTGGTGAAATCTATCAAAATTAGGGTGGTCCCAAAAAGGAGGGATTTTTCAAGTTTTTTTTGTCGGTTTTAAAAGTGCTCCCCCTCTGGTCAACATATGAAATAACAAGTGTGTGTAAAAACAAAGCTTACCTTTTTATAATAATTGCACAGTATGTAAATATTATTAATGTTGTAAATACAAATCTTTATATATCTAGAAAGGGTGGTCCTAAAGAGGTAGGCATTTTTCGGAGGTCTCAAGAAGGTAACAAACACAAGAATGTGTGTGTGTGTGTGTGTGTGTGTGTGTGTGTGTGTGTGTGTGTGTGTGTGCGTGTGTGTGTGTGTGTGTGTGTGTGTGTGTGTGTGTGTGTGTGTGTGTGTGTGTGTGTGTGTGTGTGTGTTTCTACCCTTCTTGAGACATCAACCAGGAAAAGTACCTTCCATATGAGAACCGGTGAAGAAGTTAGGACCGAAATCATGGCCCCAATACGGAAAACCATTGCATCTAATAGAGAATGTCTCATTTGCACCCCTGGTGGTGAAATCTATCAAAATTAGGGTGGTCCCAAAAAGGAGGGATTTTTCAAGTTGACTGTGTGTTGGTTTTAAAAGTGCTCCCCCTCTGGTCAACATATGAAATAACAAGTGTGTGTAAAAACGAAGCTTACCTTTTTATAATAATTGCACAGTATGTAAATATTATTAATGTTGTAAATACAAATCTTTATATATCTAGAAAGGGTGGTCCTAAAGAGGTAGGCATTTTTCGGAGGTCTCAAGAAGGTAACAAACACAAGAATGTGTGTGTGTGTGTGTGTGTGTGTGTGTGTGTGTGTGTGTGTGTGTGTGTGTGTGTGTGTGTGTGTGTGTGTGTGTGTGTGTGTGTGTTTCTACCCTTCTTGAGACATCAACCAGGAAAAGTACCTTCCATATGAGAACCGGTGAAGAAGTTAGGACCGAAATCATGGCCCCAATACGGAAAACCATTGCATCTAATAGAGAATGTCTCATTTGCACCCCTGGTGGTGAAATCTATCAAAATTAGGGTGGTCCCAAAAAGGAGGGATTTTTCAAGTTGAATGTGTGTTGGTTTTAAAAGTGCTCCCCCTCTGGTCAACATATGAAATAACAAGTGTGTGTAAAAATGAAGCTTACCTTTTTTTAATAATTGCACAGTATGTAAATATTATTAATGTTGTAAATACAAATCTTTATGTATCTAAAAAGGGTGGTCCTAAAGAGGTAGGCATTTTTTTCGGAGGTCTCAAGAAGGTAACAAACACAAGAATGTGTGTGTGTGTGTGTGTGTGTGTGTGTGTGTGTGTGTGTGTGTGTGTGTGTGTGTGTGTGTGTGTGTGTGTGTGTGTGTGTGTGTGTGTGTGTGTGTGTGTGTGTGTGTGTGTGTGTGTGTGTGTACAACGTTCACCAGGAATGATGTCACTGTGGTGTTGTTGCTTGCAACAAATAGAAAAATAAAGTTGTCGTTCTGCAAGGCAAAACTGTTGTCTTTTTCACGAGTCAAGTCAAGTCAGATGGCACGCCGGTGAGTATTGATGGACAGCAACGCTTGAGACGTTCCGTGGTGTTGCCGTTCAGCAGCCGTTACACATCTCGAATTGCAGCACCGGGTTTATTTGCTTATGCCCCTCTGGAAGGACAGAATAAACTGTTTGTGGTCCGCTTTATTACAACTTACCTCGTCACGTGATTACGCGCTGATTCGCAAGATCTCGTAAATATCTGCGCTACTTCGGTGTACAGCTGAGCCGGACACGGACACGTTCTATGGCAATGTCGTTAAAGGGGAACATTATCACAATTTCACAAGGGTTAAAACCATTAAAAATCAGTTCCCAGTGGCTTATTTTATTTTTCGAAGTTTTTTTAAAAATTTTACCCATCACGCAATATCCCTAAAAAAAGCTTCAAAGTGCCTGATTTTAACCATCGTTATATACACCCGTCCATTTTCTTGTGACGTCACACAGTGATGCCAATACAAACAAACATGGCGCATAGAACAGCAAGGTATAGCGACATTAGCTCGGATTCAGACTCGGATTTCAGCGGCTTAAGCGATTCAACAGATTACGCATGTATTGAAATGGATGGTTGTAGTGTGGAGGCAGGTAGCGAAAACGAAATTGAAGAAGAAACTGAAGCTATTGAGCCATATCGGTTTGAACCGTATGCAAGCGAAACCGACGAAAACGACACGACAGCCAGCGACACGGGAGAAAGCGAGGACGAATTCGGCGATCGCCTTCTAACCAACGATTGGTATGTGTTTGTTTGGCATTAAAGGAAACTAACAACTATGAACTAGGTTTACAGCATATGAAATACATTTGGCAACAACATGCACTTTGAGAGTGCAGACAGCCCAGTTTTCATCAATTAATATATTCTGTAGACATACCCTCATCCGCGCTCTTTTCCTGAAAGCTGATCTGTCCAGTCCAGTTGGAAATGCATCTGCTTTGACTGTCGCAGGATATCCACACATTCTTGCCATCTCTGTCGTAGCATAGCTTTCGTCGGTAAAGTGTGCGGAACAAACGTCCAATTTCTTGCCACTTTCGCATCTTTGGGCCACTGGTGCAACTTGAATCCGTCCCTGTTCGTGTTGTTACACCCTCCGACAACACACCGACGAGGCATGATGTCTCCAAGGTACAGAAAACAGTCGAAAAAACGGAAAATAACAGAGCTGATTTGACTCGGTGTTTGAGAAAATGGCGGATTGCTTCCCGATGTGATGTCACGTTGTGACGTCATCGCTCCGAGAGCGAATAATAGAAAGGCGTTTAATTCGCCAAAATTCACCCATTTAGAGTTCGGAAATCGATTAAAAAAATATATGGTCTTTTTTCTGCAACATCAAGGTATATATTGACGCTTACATAGGTCTGGTGATAATGTTCCCCTTTAAGCATCAGAGCTCTCTGGGGGAAGACGGCTAAATTGAGGTGACACTTTTTGAGTTTTGCATGTCAAATTGTAAATAACAGCCTCTCATTTGTCTTGTAGGCGCTTTTACACAATGGGTTAAAACAAGACAATTTTATCGCCTAAAAAGTGTGATGGGAAAGCTTTTGTAAATCAAATGTAATAAATCTGTGGTATTGAATGCCACAAAAAAATGCCACTTTTTCTACCTTCCTATTCATATTGTTGAATGTATTACTGTATGGTAGATATCTGGAAGTGATGAACAGAATTGTTGACCAATTTTCACTTTACAAATCAAAAATATTATGAAACCTCATTTATTTTCATCTCACAAAAAATGTGTAAGTTT